>NC_061851.1:33814258-33824258 GCF_019202785.1 Penaeus chinensis | reverse complement strand
GCTGTTTAATGTAAATGATTGCTGAAATATATTCATTATTGTAAAGGTGGGAGTAAAATTTTCAAGATGCCTTTTGATGTTGAAAAATTCCTCGAGTCCCCTACAGTGGAGGCTTTGATGGATTTGAGAAAGTCGGATTTGCTGAAAGTTGCTGAAAAGATTGAATTTAATGTAAGGAGGGGTTTGTTTAAATTTCAGATTAGGAATGAGTTGATTAAGTATATGGTAGATGATGGGTTGTTAGATGACAGTGCACTTGAATACGTAGAAAAAGACAGCGATGTGGTTAGGATAAAAGAACTTGAATTACAGAATGAATACCGCATGCGTGAGTTAGAGGTACGCCAGAGAGAGAACGAGTGCCGCATGCGTGAACTAGATATACAGAGAGAAATTAAATTAAAGGAGTTAGAGCTCAGAGGGGCATCACCCGTTGCTGTGCCATTTAATATCTCTGCTAACGCAAAATTAGTTCCCCCATTCCAAGAAAATACAGTAGATAATTATTTTCGATATTTTGAGAAAATAGCAATTAGTTCTAACTGGCCTAAAGAACAATGGACGGTGCTGCTTCAATCTGTCCTTACCGGTAAGGCTCAAGAAATTTACATGTCAATGTCAGTGACGGATTCTCGTGACTATGATAAAGTGAAGATGGCTGTGTTAAAAGGATACGAATTGGTGCCGGAAGCCTATCGCTTAAAGTTTCGTAATCTACGGAAAAGGGACAATCAAAGTTTTTTAGATTTTGCTAGAGAGAAAGATAGTTTGCTTGCTCGTTGGTGTGAGAGTGATAAAGTGGATAATGATTATGGTAAGTTATATCAACTGATTCTTGTAGAAGAATTTAAGAAATGTCTACCTGACCGCATTAAGGTATATTTAAATGAAAACAGGGTAAAAGTGTTAGATGAAGCTGCCAGAATGGCAGAAGATTATGCTTTGATCCACAGAAGTGTTGAGGGTCCTAAGACTATTGTAAAACCACAACCCACTTCGCCGACAGGTAAGAATGAATTTAGAGGTGATAAGAGAGAGACCGCCAGTCCTGGTCATAATTCCAGTAATGATAGAAAGAAATCAGTCAGATGCTTTAATTGCAAGTTGTTGGGTCATACTGTCAGCAATTGCTGGTTCTTGAAAGATAACAAGTCCAAGGATGTTCCCGTAGCTCTTGCCAGCACAAGATTTAAAGATGTAAAAAGTCCAGTAGATGTCAATTTGCTTCCTGATACAGATAGATTTAGAAATGTAAGGGATGAATTCAAACCGTTTTGTTCAGAAGGAAGTGTATCCCTGGTTGGTGATAAAAGTGGCGAAAAGCCTATTATAATATTAAGAGATACAGCAGCGTCGCAGTCACTGCTCTTGGAAGGTGTATTGCCGCTAGCGGGGAAGACTTCGGACGCTAATGTCGTCATAGCCGGTGTTGAGTGCGGGCATCTGATTGCTCCGTTGTATAAAGTTAATCTCAAATCTCATTTCTTTGATAAAGAAGTATCTGTGGGAGTGGTGCCTAAATTTCCCATAGAAGGTGTATCATTTATATTAGCAAATGACTTGGCAGGAGACAAGGTATTTGCTAAACTCCAAACTAATGTAGCAATTCTAAGTACTCCAGACCTAAACGACGGTGAACAGCTTGCAGAAGAGGACATGGACGTGTTCCCTGCTTGTGCGGTCACGAGAGCCATGCGGGAGGCTGGCCGTGTCGGGAACGACCCTCCCACGACAGCTCGTGCGAGTCGGTGCGTGTTTGATAAAGGCAAGGTATGTGGTGATGGAAATGACGTGAGAGGTGGTGATAAAGCTTCAATATGTAGCCACGAGACTGATGCTGGTGATGACAAGCTAAGTGGCTTCCCCGTTGATAAAGGGAGCCTTGTAGATCAGCAAAAATGTGACGCAGAACTGTGTAAGATTGCTGAATTAGCTGGGTCAGAAAATGATGTGTCAGATATACCTGCGGGTTATTATAAGAAGGGTGGCGTCTTGATGAGAAAGTGGAGGCCTCGTCACGTGGGTGCGGGAGACGAATGGCAAGTGATACACCAGATCGTTGTCCCAACACCTTACAGGTCACAGATCCTTAGCCTTGCTCATGATTCACCATTGTCAGGTCATATGGGTATTAACAAAACGTGTAGAAAAATAATGAACCATTTCTATTGGCCGGGGTTACGTAGAGATGTTGCAAATTATTGTAAATCGTGTCATCAGTGCCAGGTCGTGGGAAAACCTAACCAGAAGATCCCTGTAGCGCCCTTGTATCCGATTCCTGCGATCTCTGAACCTTTTAGTCATGTAATTATAGACTGTGTTGGCCCGCTCCCCAAAACGAAGTCCGGTAATAATTACCTCCTCACTATTATGTGTTCTTCCACCCGATATCCTGAGGCGATCCCTGTACGTAAGATTAATAGCAAGACAATAGTCAAAGAACTCGCTAAATTCTTTTGCACATACGGGATACCTCGGGTGATCCAGTCCGATCAAGGCAGTAACTTCCTCTCTAAAGCTTTTCAGGCAGCTATGCAACGGATGGGCGTACAGCATCGTGTGTCAAGCGCGTACCACCCAGAGTCGCAGGGCGCGCTGGAGAGATTCCACCAAACATTAAAAAATATGGTTCGCATTTACTGTCATGAGACAGACGAGCAGTGGGATGAAATGGTTCCGCTCTTATTGTTTGCCGCTAGAGAATGTATACAGGATACACTGGGGTTTAGCCCGTTTGAGCTTGTGTTCGGGCATGAGGTGAGGGGTCCACTAAAGATGTTGAAGGAGAGATGGCTAGATAATGATGATAGGTCTGATATATTAAACCATGTAATGGACTTTCGTTACAAACTCCACAGAGTATGTGAGCTGGCAAGAGCGAACCTCAGTGAGGCCCAGAGACGGATGAAGGCGTGGTACGACAGAGATGCTCAGTCACGATCTTTTTCACCAGGAGAAAAAGTACTGGTCTTCCTACCCGTCCCTGGGCAGTCACTGAAGGCGCGTTATTTTGGACCTTGTATCGTGGAGAAAAAGCTAAGTGATCTTAATTATGTAATTCAGACTCCCGGTAAGCGTAAACAGTCACGGCTATGTCATGTTAATCAGATAAAGAAATATGTAGAACGCATTGACCCGCCTGTAGATGAATGCAAAGACAACTATTCAATCATGTTGAATGATATAAAAAGTGTGGTTGGTAATGATGACGAGAAAGATGACGATCCCCTAGTTGAGGTGCCTCATTCTAAATTGATTAATTCTCATATTCTTAATAATCTAGAAAATAAGTTTGCTCATCTAGATTCTTCTAAACAGCAGCAGCTGACTAACTTACTCTGGGATTTTTCTTGCCTATTTTCTGATGTTCCGGGTCGTACGAGTTTAATGTATCATGACATTAATATTGGTGATAGTGGCCCAGTAAAGCAACATCCATATAGAGTAAATCCCACAAAAGGTAAGCAGATGAAAGATGAGGTTCGGTATATGTTGGAAAACGGAATCATTGAGCCCAGTTTGAGTGCCTGGAGTTCCCCATGTATACTAGTACCCAAGGCTGACGGTGGAATTCGCTTCTGCACGGATTTTCGGAAGGTAAATAAACTAACAAGGGACGATTCCTATCCTATACCTCGTATTGATGATTGCATTGATCAGGTGGGCAAGGCCAAGTTTGTAACTAAGGTAGATATGTTAAAGGGATACTGGCAAATTCCCATGACAGAAAGAGCGAAAGAAATATCTGCATTTGTGACACCAGATGGACTCTTTCAATACTGTGTAATGCCGTTTGGTTTAAAAACAGCCCCCGCAACCTTCCAGCGTTTAATTAATGGTCTAATTTCTGGACTAGATGGATGTAAAGCTTACCTGGATGATATAATAATTTACAGTGAAAACTGGGTGGAACATCTGGAGAGGCTGCAGGCACTGTTTGAGAGGCTCGCGACAGCGAACCTAACGGTAAACCTTGCCAAGAGTGACTTCGCACATGCACGTGTAACTTACCTGGGATATGAAGTTGGTCAGGGACAGGTCAAGCCTTTGAATAGTAAGATAGATGCAATAGAAAAGTACCCAGTACCCAAGTCCAAGAGAGAGGTGATGAGGTTCCTCGGCATGGCTGGCTACTACAGGAGGTTTGTGATTAATTTTTCTGATATTGTTGCTCCACTGACTGACTTGTTAAAGAAAGGGGTTAAATTTATTTGGTCAAATTCATGTGAAAAGGCATTTAAGACCATCAAAGCCATGCTGACGTCTTCACCCATCCTCATTTCACCCGACTTTGAGAAGGGCTTCATCCTGTATGTAGACGCTAGTGACATAGGTGCTGGTGCCGTGTTATGTCAGGCTGATGCAGCTGGTGTTGATCATCCAATGTGTTATTTCTCCAAGAAATTTAACAAGCATCAGAGAAATTACTCTACAATAGAGAAAGAAACTCTTGCTTTGATTTTAGCTTTAAGGCACTTTGAAATTTACTTGTATCCTACTAAGGATGCTGTAAATATTTATACAGACCATAATCCTTTAACCTTTATATCTAAAATGAGCTGTAAGAACCAGAGGATTCTAAGATGGAGTTTAGAGCTTCAAAAATATAACCTCAGCGTTAATCATATAAGAGGAAAAGAAAATGTACTAGCTGATGCTTTGTCCCGAGGGTAGGCAAAACATACGAGTTGCAGAATGATAAATTATAGTATACTAGTCTGATTTGAAATGATTGTATTATTTTTTTTTTGCATCAGCTAAGCTTCTGTCTCACACACACAAAATAAATACTACAGGATATGGTGATGTGATATACGGTTTGACTAATTTAATAGGTGAATGGGCACTGATATGCTCTATATTGTGCATCACATTGTAAAATGTATAACCATTTCAGTAAAAAGAAAGTAATACTTCTCTTTTTCTTTTAAGGAGGGAGGTATTACATGGCTGCCGATCGACCATCGACCTGCGTATGACCGTCAGCTAATTGCATGACCTCTGCATGACCTGACAGCGCTTTACTCCGATTGCGACGGACTAACGGGACTCGGAATACGTGGACGAGACGTGGTGATTTGTTCGGGTTCGGGTTTCGGTCTGGTCGACTCAGAATGGGTTGTATGGGGAGTAAGGACGAGGGAGGGGGAGAACGACCTTGGACGGACTTGTGGAAGGAGGTGACTATGGCTGGTCGGTGGTCGGCGGAGCCGGGTTGTGGTTACGATAATTTTGACTTTTATGTTTGTAAGTTGCCCTTATTAATACTTCTGTATTACAGTATAGGTATATATCAATGTGAATATTATTTCTGGTGTTTTGTGACTTATATAAGTTTGCGGATGAGGTGATTTTTGTACATGTATGTTATCCGGTGATTGGTGTAAATACAAATTAATTATAAATTGGCTTTATACTCCCTACCTTTGCATACCTACATTATATTACTCTAAAAACTAGCAGTGCTATAGAAACAAAAGGATATTTATAAATTGTATGACGTTTGACACCAAACTATATGAACTTAGATTGGGTTCTGTTATGCGCCCTGTTCTGCAACAACTAGTGTCATTGTTAGGGAACGAAAGCTACGTAACAATATATATATATATATATATATATATATATATATATGTGTGTGTGTGTGTGTGTGTGTGTGTGTGTGTGTGTGCACATAAACACACACACACACACACACACAAACACACACGCATACATATAAACACACCCATTCTCACATACACATATATTAGCAGTTGCACAAGTGACCCCTCCGGTGATGGGCCATCCGAGGAGTTCCCGCACCATACTATTGCAAAGCTTGCCATCATGCAACACAAGGCAGACACAACCCGGATGAAGATGGTATCGCATAACGTAAAGCTCCTTTGGTATTAACGTTAACGCTGTATCGGTAGAGTAATCTTGTCAGACTAAGATACCAGGATTTTCGTTAGCAGTCTCGGTTATATTCTGGTACGTCGGCCAGAATTAACGATAGAATTCCGGGAACATTTTTTCAACCATAAGATTGGATATTAGGGATACAGGGATGTAAGATATAGCGTTGTTACACATTTGTTCGTACTGTTTAATAACGATATAATGAGAGAGAGAGAGAGAGAGAGAGAGAGAGAGAGAGAGAGAGAGAGAGAGAGAGAGAGAGAGAGAGAGAGAGAGAGAGAGAGAGAGAGAGAAAGAGAGAGAAAGAGAGATAGATAGATAGATAGATAGATAGATAGATAGATAGAGAGAGAGAGAGAGAGAGAGAGAGAGAGAGAGAGAGAGAGAGAGAATGAGAAGGAGAAGGAGAAAGAGAAAGAGAAAAAACAAAGATAAAGAAAAAAGAAAGAACATGAAAAAGAAAGAGAACGAGAAAGAAGGGAAAGAATAAAAAAAAACAAAAAACATCCATGAATATGAATAATACTCAAGAAGCATTCCTTAAAGCACATGGTACCTAAAATATGGACAGAAAACATTTTATAATTAGCGTTCATAAGAATACACACAAAAAACAAATTATAGATTCATCAATATATATGCTCCGCTATGCTTTAAAGAATCTATGAAATATAATAAGTATGTTTTGATGTCTTCTGCCTTTGGGTATATGGTAATGCTAAGTTGCAAAAAGCTGGACCGGCATATATGAATATTTTAACTGAACATTGACTAAACGATGGTGTAATTTGGCAAAGGAAGAAAAAGGGAGAGAGAGAGAGAAAAAAAAGAATGAAAAAGGAGAAAGAGAAGGAGGATGGGAAAAAAGACTGGAGGAAAAGGAGGGAAAGGAAGAGAAGGAGAGAAAGAAAGAAAAATAAAAGCAGAAATAAAAGGATGAAACAGGATAAAGAGAAGGATGGAAAGAAAGATTGGAGGAAGAGGTTGGGACGAGGGAAAGGAAGAAGAGGAGAGAAAGAAAGAGAGATAAAAGCAGAAATAAAAGGATGAAACAGGAGAAAGAGAAGGATGGAAAGAAAGATTGGAGGAAGAGGTTGGGACGAGGGAAAGGAAGAAGAGGAGAGAAAGAAAGAAAGATAAAAACAGAAATAAAAAATGAGAGGAAATGAAAGAAAAGAAAGAAAGGAGAGAAAGAAAAAGTGAAAGGAAAAATACAAAGAAACTGAATACTTATATGCAAAGTGATATATACTTATAATATTTACTCTAATCCGGGTTTTTTTTCAAGTAAAACTGAATGAAATGTAAGAGAGAGAGGGATAAATTAGGGAGAAAAAGAAAAATAACTAGGAATAGAAGAGAAGAGAAAGGAGGATGAAGGAGAAAGAGTGTAAGAAGAGGAGGAGGAAGAAGAGTGGAGAAGGGGAGGAAGAGGAGGAGGACGAAGAATATGAGGAAGATGCTGATAACGAACTGAGGAAGAAAGAGATATATGAGGGGGGGGGGGGGGAGGAAAGGAGGTAGTGAAGGATGGGAGGAAGTTAAGGAAGAGGAGAAGGGAGGAAAAAAAAGGAATTTGGAAGATAAGGACGAGAAGGAAGAAAAGAAAAAGGATAAGGAGGATAAGGAAGAAAAGGGAGAAGGAAGATAAGGCAGAGGAGAAAGGAGAAATGAGAAAGGAAAGAGAAGGAAGATAAGGAAGAGGAGAAGGGAGGAAAAAAAAGGAATTGGGAAGATAAGGACGAGAAGGAAGAAAAGAAAAAGGATAAGGAGGATAAGGAAGAAAAGGGAGAAGGAAGATAAGGCAGAGGAGAAAGGAGAAATGAGAAAGGAAAGAGAAGGAAGATAAGGAAGAGGAGAAGGGAGGAAAAAAAGGAATTTGGAAGATAAGGCCGAGAAGGAAGAAAAGAAAGGGGAGAGGGAGGATAAGGAAGAAAAGGGAGAAGGACGATAGGGAAGAGGAGAAAGGAAAGAGAAGGAAGATAAGGAAGAGGAAAAGGGAGGGAAGGAAGAGGAGAAGGAAGATAAGGAAGAGGAAAAGGGAGGAAAGAGAGAGAAGGAAGATAAGGAAGAGGAGAAAGGAGAAAAGAAAGAGAAGAAGGAAGATAAAGAAGAGGGGAAAGGAGGAAAGAAAGAGAAGAAGGAAGATAAAGAAGAGGAGAAAGGAGGAAAGAAAGAGGAAAAGGTAGAAGGAAGGAGGAGTGAAGAGAACGAGGGAAAATAGAGGAGAGGCAATAAGGGAAACTGTTACAGGGTTAGAAAAAAAAAGGAATAAAGAAGGGGAATACCAAGGACGATAAAGAGAACAGGAGAAAGAGGAAGAGAAACTAGTGTGTGAGAGAAAGAAGAAGAAGAGTTAACGTAAGCGACAAAGAAGAAAAGGAAGAGTAACGGAAGGAACACAAAACCAAGGAGGAAGAGAGAGAACGAAAACAGAAAGACGAAAGATGAGAGAGACCAAGACGAGGCGAGCGACGGAGAGGCAAAGGGCGGACGAAGTGAGAGCGACCCCGCAGCTCTCTGGATGTGGAGTTCCTCAGCCAACAGGTCTTAGCGAGATTCAGGGGGTGTCTTGGAGAAGTCGTGCAGCCCCTAGAAAGCCGACGAGTGGCCGAGCCGTGTGGAATCCTAGGGCTGGGCGAGTCGTGTGGAATCTTAGAGATAACTGAGTCGAGTGGAATCCTAGAGCTAGCTGAGCCGTGTGGAATCCTAGGACTGGGCGAGCCATGTGGAATCCTAGAGATAACTGAGTCATGTGGAATCTTAGAGATAACTGAGCCGTGTGGAATCCTAGAGATAGCTGAGCCGTGTGGAATCCTAGGACTGGGCAAGGCGGTGGAATTCTAGAGCTAGCTGAGTCATGTGGAATTCTAGGCCTGCGCGAGCCATGTGGAATCCTCGGACTAGCTGAGCCATGTGGAATCCTAGGACTAGCTGAGCCATGTGGCATCCTAGGACTAGCTGAGCCATGTGGCATCCTAGGACTAGCTGAGCCATGTGGAATCCTAGGACTAGCTGAGCCATGTGGAATCCTAGGACTAGCTGAGCCATGTGGAATCCTAGGACTAGCTGAGCCATGTGGCATCCTAGGACTAGCTGAGCCGTGTGGAATCCTAGGCTGGTTACCTGGCACACCTTACGATTGTATGAAGGCTATTTTTTTTTTGTGTGTGTGTGTGTTCTACTCCGCGGTTAACCTGCCCCGTCCCTCCCTGAACACGTGCTTTAATGGCAAAGACGAGTGGAAGACCCTGTAGGAGAGATCTGTGAAGACGTGTCGCTGGGGAGGACGCGGCAATCAAAGGATGGGTTGAGGAAACATGGCTAAAGATATTCAGAGAAGTTGATAGAAAAAAAAAAAAAAAAGAGATGAAAAAAACTTGTTAAAAGAAAGAGATCAGATACAGATAACTTTAACGAACATAAATAAACCAAGGTAATCAGGTTACACCAAAAGATTTAATTTTCTAAAAATAGCAACGGTGAGCTCTGTGATGAGAATGAGAGAGAGAGAGAGAGAGAGAGAGAGAGAGAGAGAGAGAGAGAGAGAGAGAGAGAGAGAGAGAGAGAGAAAAAAAAAAGACCAGAAAGGGAAGTTTTGAAGTTGATGTTGACACCTTTCTTTGCAAGTAAAAAAATTAATAAAACCGCAAAGAACAAAAAATTGTCAGCGTGTTCTGTCGAAGATAAGAACATGACCTGGTTGATTACGAGCATATTTAAGAGAAAAAAAAAAAAGGGGGGGGGGGGGAGCGTGACGAAAAAGTGAAAGTGCAACGGAGAAAATTGCTCGATCTGAGAAAAAAAAAGTACTAGACTATGACCCGGAGAACGCGAAAATGATTAAAATGATTAAAAGAGAGATTATAATTAGAATTGTGTTGAAGTACATTGGTGTTTATTATTTTAGAAGATTCGGGAAAGGCGATGACTTCTACACAAAAAGTAAATAAAAGAGAAGAGGAGTAGCAGTAAGAAGAAGAAAGCAGAAGAAAATAAAAGGAAAGAGTAAAGAGATGAAGGAAGGAGAAGAAAAAGAAAGTAAAGGTAGTTTACAAGAAAAACAAAACAAAACATTAGTCCCGAGTTATTCCAA
>NC_061851.1:33796758-33809258 GCF_019202785.1 Penaeus chinensis | reverse complement strand
AGAGAGAGAGAGAGAGAGAGAGAGAGAGAGAGAGAGAGAGAGAAAGAGAGAGAGAGAGAGAGAGAGAGAGAGAGAGAGAGAGAGAGAGAGAGAGAGAAAGAGAGAGAGAGAGGAAGAGAGAGAGAGAGAATGAGAGAGAGAGAAAGAGAATGACAGAGGGAGAAAGTGAATGAGAGAGAGAGAGAAAGAGAGAGATACGAAATGAGTTCAGAGAGAGAAAAATAAATCAAGAGCAAAACTAAGAGAGAGAAAATGGGAAAGAGCAGAAAGAAGAAGAATATAATAAAAATAGAATAATAAAGGGGAAAAAAAAGAATCCCCCCCCCCCTTAAAAAGACGAAACCAAAAATGATCGAATATACATCTCAAGAATTACTATTTTTTAAAAAATATAAAAAAAAAATCATTAAAAAAAACTACCGAAAAACCTAGGATGTTGTTTACGAGGATCGGAAGACTGAGGCGTAGCACCAGACGTCCAAGGATTAAGGTCACACGACTTAGAAATAGCACAGGGCTATTAAAGGCCACGGGAGAGGAGCAGGAGGGTGGAGCAACAGGGGGGGGGGGGGGAGGAGGTTGGAGGAAGAGGGTGGAGGAGCAGGGGGGGGGGGAGGTGGTTGGAGGAGGAGGTGGGTGAAGGAGGAGGTGGGTGAAGGAGGTGGATAAAAGAGGAAGTAGATGGGTGCGAGGTGATGAAGATGAAGATGAAGATGAAGATGAATTTATATATATATATATATATATATATATATATATATATATATATATATATATATATCACAGGCAAAGTGAATTTCAGGAACAAAAAACATAACCAGAACGAAAGTGTGTGTGCAGGATAGATATATAGATAAGTTAGTATGTAAATAGATAGGTAGATAGATAGATGGGTAGATTGATAGAAAGATAAGCAGATATATACATAGATGATAGACAGATAGACAAACAGACACAGAGAGAGAGAGAGAGAGAGAGAGAGAGAGAGAGAGAGAGAGAGAGAGAGAGAGAGAGAGAGAGAGAGAGAGAGAGAGAGAGAGAAAGAGAGAGAGAGAGAGAGAGAGAGAGAGAGAGAGAGAGAGCGAGAGAGCGAGAGAGCGAGAGAGCGAGAGAGCGAGAGAGCGAGAGCGAGAGCGAGTGCTAGAGCGAGAACGAGCACGAGAAAGAGAAAGAGAGACAGAGAGAGAAAGAGAGAAAGTGACAGAACAACACTGAGAAATCAAGATGCTAAAAATGAAGACCGGCTCGATTTTCAGGTTTTGCCAAAACTCGCGGCGCCTTTATACCCAGATGCATCACCACGCCGCGGCACCCTGGGATGGCACTCCGCCGGTTCGGCAGATAACGGTTCCCGGCGGCGCTGCCTTAGGCCCGATCGCCGCCGCCCATTTATGAATCATCGTTTGCTTAATCACTTCACTGTGCCTGCGATCCTTGTGTGTGTGTGTGTGTGTGTGTGTGTGTGTGTGTGTGTGTGTGTGTGTGTGTGTGTGTGTGTGTGTGTGTGTGGATGTGTGTGTGTGTGTGTGTATGCATATATATTTATATATACATATATTGATGTATATGCATACATATGCATATATGTATATATATATAGATATATATATAGACATGTAAATGTATATGTATATATATATATATATATGTGTGTGTGTGTGTGCGCGTGCGTGCGTGTGTGTGTGTGCGTGCGTGTGTGTGTAAAACTATGCGTGACTTTGTATGTCCATGTGTCTGAGATCCGCACGTGCAAGTGCATGTACGTAAGCGATCATATGTGAGGCGCGGCGCACGTGTTCAGCTCCGAATCTTACCGAGTTCTAAAAGAGGTTCTTCCCCCCCCCAACCCCCACGCAGGGGAGGGCGACCCCCAGGGGAGGGCGGCAGCAGATGCTCGGTTTGGAGAGTTTCACTTTCTCTGAAGCGGCCGGGTTATTCAGCGGGAAAAGTTGTGTGTCTGCTACCCCCCCTCCCCTTCCCCCCGCCTCCCCACTACCCCACTCTCCTGACTCGCCTCCCCCCTTCCCCCCCCACTCCATACACTCCTCTCCCCCCCTCTCCTTCTCCCATTACCCGCCCCTTCCCCTCTCCCCCCTGCCCTCCCCTCCTCTCCGCCTCCATCTCACCCACATGCCTCGCCCTCCTCCTCTTCCCCTTCCCTCCTTCCCCCTTCTGCCCCTCCCCTCCTTCCCCCTCCTGCCCCGTCCCTCCCCCCCCCTCCAGCCGCTTTACGTCGTATCTTGTGCATGGCGAATAGGCTCGGCGTTATGAAGGTGCTTGCATGCATGACTGCCGCGGCGACGAGCTGACGGGGCAAGCGGAGTTGACGGCGGGTTTCTGCTTGGGTAAAATGGGCATCTTTTCTGTCGAGGGAGGGAGGGAGGGAGGGAGGGAGGGAAGGAGGAAGGGAGACTAAGGGAGGGAGGGAGGGAGTGGGAGAGAGGGAAGGAAGGGAGACTAAGGGAGGGAGGGAGGGAAGGAGGGAGGGAGGGAGGGGAGACTTAGGGAGGGAGGGAGGGAGGGAGGGAAGGAAGGAGGGAGGGAGGGAGGGGAAGAGAGGGAAGGAAGGGAGACTAAGGGAGGGAAGGAGGGAGGGAGGGAGTGGGAGATAAGGAGGGGGGGAGGAGAGGGCTTAAGAACAAGGAGGGGGGGTAAGATAAGAGAGAGAAGAAGAAAAGCAAGTACAGATGTGACGGAGAAAGATGTATATATATATATATTATACATGTATGTATATATGTAGATACACACACACACACACACACACACACACACACACACACACACACACACACACACACACACACACACACATACACGCATACACACACACACACACACACGCACACACACACACACACACACTCACACACACACACACACACACACACACACACACACACACACACACACACACACATACACGAATACACACACACACACACACACGCACACACACACACACACACACACACACACACACACACACACACACACACACACACACACACACACACACACACACACACACACACACACACACACACACACACGCACACACGCACACACGCACACACGCACACACGCACACACGCACACGCACACACACGTACACACACTCCCACGACTTCCAAAGAAACGACCACGCGCGACCGGGACGACCTCCGCGCCTTCTCTGTCGAATCGAGAGACCAAATGCCGACAATTTCCGGGGGAAACTCCAGAAAGGGGGAAAATTTCGTCAGAGAAGGAGGAGGGGGGGTGGGGGGGGGACACGCGGGCAGGCAAGCACGCTGACAGGGAGGCAAGCAGCATCCTAATGAGGGAGGGGAATGGGGGAGGGGGGAAGGGAAGGGGAAGGGGCAGGGGGCGGGGAAGGGGGAAGAGGGAAGGGAGACTGGGAAGAGGGAGAGGGGAAGGGGGGAGGGGGAAAAGGGGAAAAGGGAAGGGAGACGGGGAAGAGGGAGATGGGAAGGGGAAGGGGCAAGGAAGAAGGGAAAGGAAGAAGGGAAAGGGGAAGGGAAGGGGAAGGGGAAGGGGAAGGGGAAGGGGAAGGGGAAGGGGAAGGGGAAGGGGAAGGGGAAGGGGAAGGGAAAGGTGACGGGGAAGAGGGAGATAGGAAGGGGATGGGGGAAGGGAGAAGGGGGAAGGAAGAAGGGTAAGGGTAAGGGAAAGAGGGAAGGAAGACGGGAAGGGTAAGGGGATAGAGAAGGGAGAAAGATGAACTTTGTGTGTCGTTGTCTCTTGTTCTCTTCTCCAACTCATCCTGATCTAAATGTCACGTTCCTTCCTTCCTTTGGCGGCTCAGACGGCGCTCAGCCCGCACTGCACGGCCTTTCCCAGGGAGGTTGAGAGAGAGGGAGGGAGAAAAAGAAAGAGAGAGAGAGAGAGAGAGAGAGAGAGAGAGAGAGAGAGAGAGAGAGAGAGAGAGAGAGAGAGAGAGAGAGAGAGAGAGGGGGGGAGAGAAGGAGAGAGGGAGAGAGAGAGAGAGAGAGAGAGAGAGAGAGAGAGAGAGAGAGAGAGAGAGAGAAAGAAAGAGAGAGAGAGAGAGAGAGAGAGAGAGAGAGAGAGAGAGAGAGAGAGAGAGAGAGAGAGAGAGAAAGAAAGAAAGAAAGGAAGAGAGTGAGATGAGAGAGGAGGAGGGAGAATGGAGATTTAGGGAAAAGTAGGGAGGAAGGGAGAAATGGGAAGAAGGAAGGAGAGGAAGAGAGGTAGAGAAACTTTCTGGAATGGAGGTAGATGGAAGGAGGGAGGTAGGAAGGGGGGGGGGCAAGAGAGGGAGGGAGCCCAACGAAAGTGACGAGGCGATCTCAGGACGAAGACGTGTCGCTGCATCAGCGGTCAAGAACGGGTTTCATTCCATTCCGAAACCTGTCAAATGTCAACTCGCGCTGAGGCCGCCGGGCCCTCTGGCCGAGCTCAGCGTCTGTCAACCCTTCCCTTCCCTCCTCATCTTCCCCCAGCCTCCTCTCTCTTCTCCCTCGCCCCTTCTCTCCTCTCCCTCCCCCTCCCACGAGTGCCGCCCGTCCCCGCCCAACCCCCTCCCCAAACCACACCCATCCCCGCCCACCCACAGCACAAACCACGCCCATTCCCCCGACCCCCACTCTGCTCATAAACCAAACCTGCTGGCCACACCCTCGGCCAGTGCGAGTCAGGCTTCAGATAAAATCCCAGCAGCTTAACTTCAGGTCTTCTTATACCCTGGAAAAAAATGTGACAAATGTTGGATTGAACATAGCGAAAAAAAGATTATTGGTTACTTTTCATCTACGTTTTTTCTTTATTGTGATTCTTACCTGTTTAAAGACTTTCTTCCCGGCTGTGATCTATTCCCCTCGAAGGCCAAAACATATTTACGTCTTAAAACTCGTTTAAAGAGGCCATTCATTCCCTGGGCAATGACCTGGCTTCTTCCTTTCCTCGGTGTCCTGGCCAGACCCGAGTGAATGACCCAGCACGCGCTCGGCAAGCAGGCATCGCGCAAGGAGTCAGGTCATGACCGAGGCTTCCCGATTAATTGCGTCATGTCCACAGGTAATCACAGGTATAAGGCCATATACGAGGAGCCGTGTCAGGGCCAAGGGCATCGGGTCATAGACGATGTCACGAGGGCAGTGATAGTCTTCTGAGGTCAGTGGGGCATAGATAGGGTCGGAATAGTAGCTGTCGCAATGGCGGAGGTGCTCTCGGCCGGAAGGGCAAGCAGGTAGCGAAATGCAGAGATGGAGAGGGAGGATGAGGGAGGGGCTGGTTGGGGGCTGTGGTCACACACACACATACACACACACACACACACACACACACACACACACACACACACACACACACACACACACACACACACACAAGATGGATAGATAGAAATTGACTATTGAGAGAGAGAGAGAGAGAGAGAGAGAGAGAGAGAGAGAGAGAGAGAGAGAGAGAGAGAGAGAGAGAGAGAGAGGGAGAGAGAGAGAGAGAGACTGAAATTCAATCAAGTAGTGAGTGAGATTAAAAGCTGCATGCGTGACTGTCGTTTTTCTTTCTTTCTCCCTAACTCAATGGAACAATAAGAGGCTTGTTGCTGGCGCTCGGGAAGGCGACCGAAGGATGATTCTGCATGAGTGGTTCCTGCTGGTCGGTCAAGTCACCTTATTAGACTCCTTTGCTGTTCCCCTTCAGGAAGACGCAAACAGGACGTCGCCTATGGCCCGGGGGACTGAATTCTTTCGTGGCGTCGAGCAAAGGAAGAGCATTTTGATAGGACTGATCTTTATGGTTCTGTTTGGTGACGGTGGTCAACTATTTTATTTATAAAAGCATGGTTATATTTTCGTTAGTTTATATGAAGTAGAATTATCCTGATTTTGTATCATTTTTCTCTCTAAAAGGAGAGAGAGAGAGAGAGAGAGAGAGAGAGAGAGAGAGAGAGAGAGAGAGAGAGAGAGAGAGAGAGAGAGAGAGAGAGAGAGAGAGAGAGAGAGAGAGAGAGAGAGAGAGAGATATGAAAGAGAGAGCAAGAGAGAGATGAAAGAGAGAGCGAGAGAGAGATGAAAGAGAGAGCGAGAGAGAGATGGAAGAGAGAGCGAGAGAAAGATGGAAGAGAGAGCGAGAGAGAGATGAAAGAGAGAGAGAGAGAGAGAGAGAGAGAGAGAGAGAGAGAGAGAGAGAGAGAGAGAGAGAGAGAGAGAGAGAGCGAGAGAGAGAGAGAGAGAGCGAGAGAGAGAGCGAGCGAGCAAGAGCGTGCCAACGGAGGAAGAGAGTATATGCACCGTAACACAAGAAACGCCAAAGACACACACACACACACCTCCCTTCCCAGATCGAGCCATGGGAGACACATAGACACACACTCACACACACAGGTGGATCTTCCTTTCGAGATTAAGACAAACGACAAAGAAACGCAGGTATAGCGGAGGCGGAGCAGGAAACGTCCGCGTCTGGTCCGTAACGAGCCGGAGCGAGTTTTCACTTTTCTACCACTTGATTGGCCATAACTTTTTTTTTCGTTCGTTTTTCTCCTTGCGGTTCAAAAAAAAAAAAAAAAAAAAAAAAGTGAGAGAAAAAGGGGGGAAAAACAGTTTTATTTCATTGGCTTTGGGTTGAAACACCACGACTTGTTGGCAAAATATGAGTACGCTTCAGAGGTACATGAATTTGAAGAATGCGAGGCGACAGAAAGAAAAAGCGACAAGAAATTTCACTTTTATCCAGCATTCAGAGCCAGCCAGCGCACCCTCCTAGTGTACGATAATCAACGCATAAAGGAGACAATACCATGACTTCACTTATTAAAGTTTAAAACTCTGTCTGGATATTTTTTACTTCTCAAATTGATATGTTATTGGAATAACCTTAACTAACGAAGTGTGACTGATGGGAAGCGTCCACGAAGAATAATCTCGAAAAGGCATCGCTTAACCGCGGGTGAAACTAGTAGTGCCATCGAGTGGTCATTTTTTCTTTCTTTTTTTTTCTCTGTCGTTTCCATTCCTCAGCTGAAAAAAGTTTCAGGTTAATATTTACAGCTCATGACGTAATGTTGAGAAAGGCCCTTTTTTTATTTTATTTCCTCTTCTTGTCTCCTTTTGAACTAGAGACACACGAATTGTACAGACAAAGGCGAGATGTTGAAATGATTAAATGGTAGCGTTTGCGATAAAGATTTTCATTTCTTTTAGAAGAGGATACCTGTCTGAAGAAGCTTTCCGGAATTCAGAGTGTCCCGTTAGAAATGTGTCAATACGGAGCGGTTGGTCGCCTCCTCTTGAAGGAAATGGTTCTTATGAAATTTTATCTGTCAAGTGTTGCTGTTTAGCTTAACTACACCTGTGTTCTAGACGATAATCGTGGTGTTCTGAGGTTATCTTGGCGATTTTTTTTCATGCTTTTTATTTGTCACAGTCTCAGCCACTCCTGGACTGGACGAAAGAGAAAGTAAGTGACGTCTTACACATGTTGTCTTGCTTGGATATCAACAGGTATATTTATTTTACCCTAACGGCCATTGCGAATTGCTAATGGCCATTGGGAACGTGTGGATTTAGATGAACGATGAGGAAATGAGCGAATTTGATAACTCGTTTTTTTTTTTCTTTTCGTATGGACATAGAGTTTCCTTACGGGCGAAGGGGACCATTACAGGGAGTCAGGATTGTGTGTCATGATAGCCTGTAACCCCATTACATGTTTTCCTTTCTCTCTGTTATCTCGGTCCATCTATCTTTTAAACTATTCGTCTATCTATATAATTTTCTTTACATATTATTTTTTTCCTTTTTACTTTCTATATGAAGAAACTTGGGAAAGAATTGGGTTTCACATTGTTACTCGGTGACTACAACGCTGCGTTACATAGGCATCACGCAAACACACACACACACACACACACACACACACACACACACACACACACACACACACACACACACACACACACACACACACAAACACGGGCGCTCACGCATAGAAGAGAAGAGAGGAGAGGAGAAGAGAAGAGAAGAGAAGAGAAGAGAAGAGAAGAGAAGAGAAGAGAAGAGAAGATATAAGAAGAGAAGAGAAGAGAAGAGAAGAGAAGAGATGAGAAGAGAAGAGAAGAGACAGAATAAAACAGAATACATTAGATCGACAATAACAGGCCTCAAGCAGGCTATGCTTAATGACTAACACGGCGTATAAATCTGCGCTTACTGCCACCCTTCTGTTTGCTTACTTTATACTTTTACTTTCAGACGAATTAGCTGTTCTACTTCGGTTGTAAGTGGACTGGAGGAATGATATGACAGGATTAGTACTGACGGATCATATAATTTAATGGTATAAAGATAATGGCTTAGTGATCTAGCTTTACTTGGAACTCAGTGAACTGGAGAATATGCTAATGACTTTGTTATTCTACATGAATCCGGGGAGATGAATATACAGATTATATATATACATACACACACTCATATATAACTGTGTGTGTGTGTGTTCATAAACATATATATGGATAGATACAGATATATGTAGATGTGTATGTCCACACACACACACACACACACACACACACACACACACACACACACACACACACACACACACACACACACACAAACACACACACACACACACACAACACACACACACACACACACACACACACACACACATATTGATAGATAAGTAAAACTCGATAAGAAAAACGACAGTTTTCCGAAAATTAAATGAAAAGATACCACAATCAGATACGATCTCGCAAAACGTTCATTAAAATTCTTTTTTCGACTGGAGTGAATAGCAAATTTCCGGAGCGCTTCGGTTACAAAGTTCAAGCTTTCGCTTCTTCGCAATTCGCGCTGCCAGACCGTGAGGCAAGTTCGAAGCTCCGAGCTTTCGCTTCTTTTTTGTTCACACTTTCGTATAATAGGAGCTTGTACGGTATTCGCATGAGCCTCTAGGTTATCCGCACTATGGCTTAACAAGAGATTCTACGTTATCCGCACTGTAGCTTAACAAGAGCTTCTACGTTATTCGCACTATAGCTTAACAAAAGCTTCGAGTCTGTGCTAATGATTCGGCGTCTCGAAGCATGGAAGCGTTCGAATCAATGCGTGATGGCGGAACACTCCGGGCCAATTAAGCGTCACGGAGGAAGAGACCATTTTCTCTCAACGGTCGGCCTATGTTCAGCTTCAAGTGGATTTCTCAATAGGCGGAGGAAGCTGTTGCGCGTAACACTATTCCTCTACCCGCACTCTATTTCTACCTTCCTCTTGCGTTATGAATTTATTTGTTGCATACTGAGAGCAGAGAGATAAAAAAAAGAGAGGAAGAGGAAAAGATAAGAGCGAGTCATCCATCGCCTTTTGACATTTCACTCATTATGGATTGGCCTACATATCAGACACTGATGTAAACATTAACTTTGGTACGAGGAATAATAGGCTCACTTGTTTCTCTTGTTAGCATTTTCGAATTTATAGGCAAAATGCGCATATAATGTAAAGAAAAAAAGAAAAATCTGAGTGGATTTGGAATTTACACTATATACAACCCTGATTTGTGTGGCATAGTTTTTGCGGTTCACTAACCGTTAAGATCGTAGCCATGAAATCCACCAACAGCTATATAAAACCATTTACTAGAACAGGTGATTTTTCTCATTTGAATATAGGCCTCATAGTTTCTCTAGCATTTTCGCTCCTGCCCCCGTACCTTGAGGATCTCTACACTTTACAAGCCTTTCACATAGCTTGGAACTCAAGTAAACAGTTTTGTGCATGAAACAACACAGGCCTGTTTTGTTAGCAAATACCTGTTGTTTATCTCTTTAAGATGGTGACTGGTCACTTTGGACGAATACCTCGTATAAGTCAGTTTTAATAGCACGCACGCACGCACACACACACACACACACACACACACACACACACACACACACACACACACACACACACACACACACACACACACACACACACACACATACACAGGAGTATGTTAGTGTATTTGCATACCTAACTGATCCCTTGGGCAAGCAAACATCCCTGTGGACTAAGCTATCGTAAATCCCTATGGAGTAACACGGCATGCTCAGGTCTCGAGCTTAGCACACACTTCTCAAAATCCATGTCGAAGGCTTTGGTTCTCTAGCCTGTCATAAAAGCTATTGGCGACCAAGTGCTACCTGCATGGAAAGTATATCCTGTTCGATTCATTGATATTCCTTATTTTATGTCTGTATTTTTTTTTTCTTTCTTTTTTCTCTTTTTTTTCAGTTTTTCGGTTGTTGCATATGTTTTTTTTCCTATTCTTCTTGCTTTCTGTTTCTATTCCCGACAAATAGATAATTGATATTCCTTTCCCCTCGGTTCGAAGACATCGGTTTATGCACTTCTTCCGGCTTCTCGACCACTTCCTGCCCCAGAGTGTCCCTCGAGGCCCTCCTGCTCCCGGAGGTGAGGGAGGGTCGTGCCCTTAGCCAAGCCGCTGCCGAGAGAAAGCTCCTGTGCTTGCCCACGCTCGCCACCCTCGCGCGAATATCTTCATAAGAGAAATGGAAAGGAAATGGAAGACAGAAAGATAGCAAAAGGCAGAAAGAAGTAGGGAGAGAGGAGAGAAAAAAAAAATATTCCTATCGACACAGCTCAGGCTTTGTGGATGGGGAGGGAGTGTCATCTGCCCACTCCTCCTTCTCCTTCTCCCCTGTTCTTCCTCCTCTTCTTCTTCTTCTTCTTCTTCTTCCTCTTCCTCTTCTTACTCCTCCTCCTCCTCCTCCTCCTCCTCCTTCTCCTCCTCCTTCTCCTCCTCCTCCTCCTCCTCCTCCTCCTCCTCCTGCCCCTCCTCCTCCTCTTCCTGCCTCTCACGCATGCCTCGTAACTCCACTCCAGTGCTTGCGACACCTTCCATACAGTTCAAAATTCGCCTCATGAAGTCCTGGCGCGGTTTGAAAACATGGTACTTCATGTGTGCATGTCATTCTTGGATTGCTAGATGAAAACACAAGCATGTGGATCGAATGTGTAATGACTACTTATAATTCTATGTCAACATTTGCATTACGTGCAACCCACCGCCTCTGCAAGCCGGCAGTTCCATCGTATCATGACCAACTTTCGATTTTTGCGAGGGGAAAGTTTGTGAAAATGAAAATTCATCGAATATGTATGATACATGATTCTAGATTTTAATCGTCATACTATGATTTAATCCAGGAGTTGTATGATACTCTCTCTTTTTTTATTGATATTTGTCGATGATTTTTGAAACTTCCATAGATCAAGGTTATGCAAGTCTTTCACGAGACAAACTTCGTATCCTATGAAAGTATTGTTTATTGAGTTTTCCTTAAAATAATCATTATGAAGGAAAATGAATCTAGTTCTTGGAGTTGAAAATGGATATGCCTGAAAACACTCTTCCCAGACGGAAATGCTTGGTATAACCCGAAAGAGAAAGGATACCTTCTTTACTTTGTTCTTCTGCACGTGAAAAAAAAAAAACATTATTCATGGCGAAATATGAAGGAGGAATGGGTACTGAACATAAAAGACGAAAGCAAAAGGTAGACCAATAACTGACAGATAAAATCAGTGAGACTCAGTAAGAGCCTTTGTAATGGTAATGTCATGATGTACAGCCAAGGCAGCTCATGACAGCCTCAACAAAGAAACCGCAAGCATGCCAGGGATGACGGTAAGGAGAAGGATGTGGGGGAATGAGATAGAAAGAGATAAGTAACAGAGGGAAAGAAAGGGGGAGATGAAAAAGAGAAAGACGTATTGCACATGTGCTGGACACTCGGGTGAACTCCTTGTTGGACTTCACCCAGGATGCTTAAGATGTTAAGATATTAAGTTTCTTCAACGCACGATCTTTTCCTTTTTTTTTTCTTTTTTTTTGAGGGGTGGGAGGATGGGGATTAGAATCTTATGTCCCCCGTCGTCGTGGGGGAAGAGGAGGAGGGGGAGGGGGAGGGGGAGAAGAAAGGGGAGGTGGAGGGGGAGAAGAAGGGGGAGGGAGAGGGAGAGGGGGAAAGGGAGGGGGTGGTAGAGGGACTTTTATCAGCTCTGTCCAGACGAGCGGAAGAGAGCGTCGATTAGCCAATGACTCGACACCAACCTCAACGTCCGTTCCTGTGGCGTGACGGCTAAAGTGTGTCACAGGGGCAGTCGAAGTCGAAAAGGGAAAGGAGAGGGAGGAGAAGAGAAGAAGAAGAGCGAGGGAGGAGGAAAGGGGGGAGGGGGTAGAGAAAGGGGGAAAGAGAAAATGGGAAGGAAAGAGGAAAAGTAGAAAGAATAAAACGTAGGAGATAAGGACGAAATAAAAGATAGGGAGGGAGAGAGGTTTACGAGTTGGTTAGCGGGAATAAAGCAGAAGGATAAAGGCAGGAGCAGAGAATTAGAAGAAAAAAGAGGGACAAAGGGCGAGAGAGTACCGATCATGGGAATCCGGTGCTTCTGGGGATTAGGTTCCCAGAAGGTAATGATGCAGGGGATCTCTACGGCCTCCCATACCCCATCCGCCAAAGC
>NC_061851.1:33779258-33781758 GCF_019202785.1 Penaeus chinensis | reverse complement strand
GTTGGCAAAGCATCTCTACTAGATGTCGCTAGATTCATCTTCTAAACTAACTAAAAGCTGTTTCAATAAAGTAAGAATATTCCAGGAGTGTCTCCCAGTAGGTCTTAATCACGGAATATACTGAAAAAAAGGAATGGAAAAGGCAACTGGCGATTCCCACAATACTAATATGACCCACATTACATCTTCCCGAAAAACAAAAAACAAAAAAACAAAAAAACAAAATCGCGAAAGAGTCACAAAGTCGCTAGACGCAACAACCAAATCGCTTTTTTTTTTAAAACGGAATCAAGTGATTTTCTTCTTCGAAATTCAAACTGCGTAAACAAGACGAACTTACTTTTCGAATTAAAGGAAAAAAAAGAAAAGGGAAGAAGAAAAAAGTTGATAAAAGGTTACAAGATTTGGCTTTTACGCGAAAGATTGGAAGGAGTTTTAAAAGAAGGTGAATAAAAAAAAATAAGAGAGTTAAAGAGTTAGTCAAAGGCCATTGCTGGAAAGGAGGACACACGTTTGAGATGATGAAAAAATAAATTAATTTTCAATAATTTGATGAAGAGAGAGACAAAGAAAAACATATTCAGTGACTTAAAAATATGATATGAAAAAAAAAAAAAATGTTGACAATATGAAGAAATTAAATTTAAGATAACTCGAGGCGAAATAAGTATAAGATTACTACAGCTTGAAGCAGTATTGTTTAGAATAGCACTGAATACAACAAATTTACATAAATAACAATGCTAAGAATATTAGGGTGAAATATTAAGAGAAATATTATTACTGAAAGTAGCCAAAGTTATTGTATGAAGGTGAGTTCAATTTATTACCTATAAAGATGTATTATTATTAAAGATGTATAATGATTATTATTATTAAAGATGTATAATGATCATTATTATTAAAGATGTATAATTATTATTATTATTAAAGGTATATTTTATTACTTATAAAGATTACTACCTATAAAGACGTAGCCACATATCACAATCCTGACAAGGAAAACAACAACAAATCAACGATGAAATAAAACTCAAACAGTTGAAAAAAAAGAGAAAGAAAGACACCAACAAACCCGAAAACAAAAGACAAGCAGAAGAGGAAACGAACAAGTCCCAAATGCGGAAACGAGGAAATCGGACAAGTATTTTAGTCCGAAAAGGCCATTTGAGGGAAAATAATGAAACAATGCGGAAAATAACAATGAAAACTGTTAATCTTCCTATGTGTACGTGAGAGGATTTACGCGTGCGCTGTTTGTCTATGTGAAAGCGTGTGTGTGTGTGTGTGTGTGTGTGTGTGTGTGTGTGTGTGTGTGTGTGTGTGTGTGTGTGTGTGTGTGTGTGTGTGTGTGTGTGTGTGTGTGTGTGTTTAATATTGATTATGCTTGTGTGTGAATGTTTGTGTATGACTGCTGAATGTGTGTTTGTAGGTACGTATGTATGTCTGTAAACTGATTACACATTACCTACACCTGTTCAAACATCCGAAACAGCTTAGCAACATAACACAAAGTTACTTTCATTTTTTTCACTAATTACGCATCTCCAATTACATAATCTTCCTCTTCACTTGACGGATTATCTGAACACCTGCAAAAACGTGGCCCTTTAAACCAACACAAATATGGTTTGGATTCTTAACAAGAGCTGAAGACATGAATTCCTTTCCTCTTTTTTGTTCAAGTATTTTCATTTTCCTATTTGCAGTTTACCTATTTACCCATCGTTATTTACTCATCCCTGGCTTTTAGACGATAATCTTCCCTAAGTCGGGTGGCCATAAGGGTTAATTTAAACCCATGCCTCGAGGGGTGCGGGTTACGTCCAGGAGACCGTTTTCACTCTCATCTTGGGCTCAGGTGAGGAGGAAAAGTAGGTCAGGCAGTGGGGGTGCGTGGGGGTGCGTGGGGTGATGGTGGGGTGGGGGGAGGGGAAGGGAATGGGAGAGGAGGGAGGTGGGAAAGGGAGGGAGGGGAGTAGGGGGGAGGGGATGGCGAGAGGATGATGGTGGGCTGTGTGTGTGTGGGGGGAGGAGGAGGAGGGGGAAGGGGGCGGTCCGGATATGGGGTGATGGAGAGACTGGTTCGGGAAGTGGGGGGAGGGGAGAGGGAGGAGAGAAGAGAGGGGGGAGGGGGAGGAGGAGGAGGGGGGAGGGGAGAACTGATGGGGTACCACTTGTCTCCGGCTCGAGCTGGGCTCAACCTCCAGCCCCTCCCTCTTCCCCTCCCCACCCCTCCCCTCCCTCCCCTCCACGCTCTCTCTACCCCGTGAACCCACCTCAATCACCTCCCCCCCCTCTGCCTCTCTCCCTGTCTCTCTGTTCCATCGTGTTACTATGCTCTGTTGCCTTTGTTTTCTTTCCTTGTTTCTCGTCATATATTTCATGTTCACATTTGTCCTTTTTATTATATATTCTATCTATCTATCTATCTATCTATCTATCTATCTATCTATCTATCTATCTATCTATCAGTCTCTCTCTCTCTCTCTCTTTCTCC
>NC_061851.1:33759258-33764258 GCF_019202785.1 Penaeus chinensis | reverse complement strand
CAACAAGGGCTTCAAAGACAAGTACAGCGTGAACGTGCACATCCGTACCCACACCGGCGAGAAGCCCTTCACGTGTGAGCTGTGCGGCAAGTGCTTCCGGCAGAAGGCCCACCTGGCCAAGCACATACAGATCCACACCGCGCCAAAGCCCCCGGGAAAGAGGTGAGCGAGGCCGAAGGTCTGAACCCTCGCCAAGCCAACCCTAGCCCCGGGCCGCTCTAAGTCGCGCCGGGCCACTCTGGGCCACGTCTGGCCATAGTTGTGGGCCGAGAACCACGTCTCACTGTCGTACCTGCTCCTCGCTCTTAAGCCGTCCTTGCGTTATTCACAGCTTCCTACTGTTAGAAGGATATGGGAATCCAATGATTAACACTATGTTTAGCCTACGGTGCAGCCAATACTCATGTGTATATAGCCACCACTAACCCGTACCCAAACTTGAGTTTTGCACTCACTTAGGACCTGTGTAGGAGAGTCTATGATTATGTTAATTGTTATTTTCTACAAAAGAGAATCACTGTATCACCACTAGCTGGCTAGTGTTACACATCCTTTTATTTTACCCCCCCCCCCCCTCATAAAGCAACTTTTATGATGAAAAGGTTGTACGATTTTAAATTAGGGTGCCATTATTCTATAGCTTATACTCTGTTTTAAAATGAAGAAGAGATTCTATAAGCAACGTGGCGTCACGTTGCTGAGGCAAATTAGCCCTAAGACAACCTGGCGTTGCGACCAATTTGCTTCAGCTTCCTGACGTCGCAGAGGCGAGAGGAGACCGGCGGGAACCCGGGCCTCCTCTGCAGCGCAGAACGGACGGCGCACGTCACGGGTCGCCGCCCACGGACATTCTGCAGTACTTGGGAAACGCTTCACTTTGGAATCACAGCTACACCTGCTGCTGTCGATGCTCAGTGCTGTAATTGAAGAGAAGAATCAGGCTGAACGGCCTTCGCTTCAGACGACATCCGACCTCAGCGGACGCTCGGTCTGCTTTGGACATGTCATACTCGCTGGACATACTGTCTGCTGGGTGAATATGCAGTATATTTGGTGAACACAGTGTACTGAAGAGAGAGGGAATAACCCGACGCAGTATACAAAATGAACACGAAATGTACTGGGTGGTCACACAGTTCGTTGACCTAAAAGAAGTACATGGAACTAACTTTCTGAAAATGATGACTTACACAAGAGGTCTCCACTGTATAAGGTGCAGATTCCTTTCGTTGTATACAGAAAAGATTACGGTCTCTCAGCATTAAAAGAATGATGCTGATCTAGATGTCCTAAAGAAAACATTTTCATCAGAGGGAAGAAACTCAAAATGTGTCATATTGTGATATATATGTATATGTATATGTATATGTGTATGTATATGTATATGTATATGTATATGTATATGTGTATGTATATGTATATGTATATGTATATGTATATGTATATGTATATGTATATGTATATGTATATGTATATGTATATGTATATGTATATGTGTATGTATATGTATATATAAGTAAATTATAATTTAGGGAAAATTTGTTAGAATTATGTTAGAATTCTTGGCACTACCATTAATTTTTTTTCTTAGTCTTATTTTTTGTAATTTATGGGTTATTTTAATCTGGTTTTTCATTTACTTTATCTTATATTATGTTCATCATTATGTACATAGGTTAAGATTACTGACAAAAAGTATTTATTCTTTTCTAAGAAGAAAATAAAAATATCTTTACCTATGAGGTCCTAATATTGTCTCGTGCTCGCCTGTGTTGTCTTCAAATTTCCTCTCTATTGTTCTAACATCCTATTTGTTAGACTATAGTTATTGCTAATAAAAGGGAGTTTCATACATTAAAACCCTATTCGTTGTATATGGTGAACACGTTGCATATGTACATGAATGTAAATAACAATAAAATCTAGCCTACTTAGCGTTATTTTCACCGTGTTAGCTGTCGACTGCCGCAGACTGTCGTGGGGTTACTAGAAACAAAATACAAATCTTCAGCAATGAGCTTATTTAGGTTTATATTTTCAATTGCTAATGACTGAAAGGCCAATTAATAGAGTGCGTATTAAATACTTTATCAGGAAAATGTTGGAATGAGGCGTCTTTAGTCTTTTATTAATTGAGAACACAAGATATGAATATATATTTTTAAAATTTTTGTAGTGTCTAAATGGTTTGTTTAATTGCAGCTACATAAAAAAAAAAAAAAGATAGACAAATAATCAAACCGTACGAGTGACCGTTGAGATCAATCCACACACTGCGATTGGTTAGCCGACGGTGTTTTAAACACGTTGTGTGACGTTCTGCACGATGATTGGCTGCCAAAATCTGAACGAACGCTGTGATTGGAGGAGATCTGGAACCCTGAACCCAGTCCCTGACACTTTCGTAGATGGTACAACTATCTCTGTTAAGTTCTTTTACTTGTTTCGCCTTTTTGGACGAAAAAGCTGGTTGCACTTAGAGTGAGGGTGCCAGGCCAATTGCATCTGACGACACCACGATTGATTACATAATTGTACATCACATGTATATTTATTTATTTAGGTTAAATTATGTATTTAAAATTGAATCAGGAACTCATCCTCCCACTCGAATCCTGAAGTGTAACCGGGAAGCCAAGTCTTAAAACGGCGGAAACTCTTTTTTTTTTCCTATAGGACTAAGAAGAAGAAAAAATGTGTGTATGATTTAGCGACCTTAGAAAATTTATTAAAGAAATGGTATTGACTCTCCTAATGAAAGCTGAAGTAATTTAAATGGAATATTTACCTGCGAAAAGCACAAACATACGTTCGATCATTTGTCAGTTTAGACTATCTGTACAAGTCGCTAATTCGCTACACAATATATTTTTTTCTTCATAATGTATATTTCATTTTTTCCCCTCTCAGTTTCCCCTTTTCTCTTGTAATAGGTTTTATGATGAATATTATTATGTATCGTATCATATAGAGATTTCAATTACTTTTAGTTGCTATGCAGTATTTTATATTTGGGGACGAAATGCGCAATATTGGCACTTGGTTTGGATTCATCAAAGGCGAATAAGAAAGAATAAAAAGGGTTCAGTCCTTTTATAACGAATTCAAACCTAAGTCCCAAAATGTCTGCTGTTGTGACGGACGTATAAAGATGCAATACTTGTGTAATACTTTTTAAACTCCCGTGTTTTTTCCCCTTTCCATTTCTATCTTTTGTTATTGTTACCTGCATCCATTAAGCATCATGACTGTTCATCTAACCATCACATTCTGTTGCTCCGTCGTTCCCTGAAGCTAAAAAAAAGGTCAAGTGCATCAGAGAGAGAGAGAGAGAGAGAGAGAGAGAGAGAGAGAGAGAGAGAGAGAGAGAGAGAGAGAGAGAGAGAGAGAGAGAGAGAGAGAGAGAGAGCGAGCGACTGCGTTAGAATTGCTTCCCAGCGTCAGAAGCAGAAGGCAAGTGGGTGTCGCTGAGTCTCTGGAGTGTGTGGCCAAGAGCCTCCCAAAACGTCGGTCATAATCTCCTCAGAGTCGTGCCTTTTGGCCTCTGCTGTGAAGAGCGTCCGTCGCCCTCTTTCCACAGAAAACGATGACGTTTATTGAAATTCTGCGTCCGACCGAGAGATGGCCTTAGCATCCCATTGCTCTTGGAGAGACCAATGCCATCTCTTGATTGATGCCAGAACTGCAGAGAGCTCGACGGTTCCCATGACTACTGCCTTTTGAGGGTGTCACTTTTGGCGCTGATAAAGTCAGGGGATGAGGGATCCAATGAATAATGAAAGCCTTATATTTTTCTATCGTTGAGAAAGTCTTATATTTTAATTTTGTTACCAAAATCAATATATATATATACACAGATATATATAAAACTTCTACGGAATCATTGCAGCTTGCACAGTGAACAATGATTTATAGCTAGCAATATGCTGTTCTCCAGAACTGTTGCTGATAATCTGTTATTCAGCTAAGGTAGTTTGTTATCAAGATACTGCAATATTTTGTCCTGCCTTCAATGATAAGAAAAGGGTCATGCCAATCCCAATTTTCTTCTGTGATATTCAAAGTCAAATCGTTATCGAATTTGTTATGCTTTTCCTTTATTGCGTTCCACTGGTTTCTCTATTTTTTTGTTCTTGTTATTCGTTAACCTGCCCATTACAAACACATCCCCCTTTTCACCCCCTTCCTCAAGTCTTCATAGAACCGAGTTACATATTTATAAAAACAAAATGCCAAAAAAAGAAAAAAAAAAAGAAAATGTAAGTTACCTCAGTCTCTCTAAAGCCTCATTACCTCTTCCAAGGCTCAGGTCATACACCACGGTTTCATTCTCACTGTTGATTGGTTATTGCAGAATCAGGCGCAACGATGATTGGTCCACGTGTATCTTACGTCAGAGGAGATAACATCAAAGCTGATTGGTTGAATAGCACCAGGCAAATGAATGATTGGTCAAGCGCTTATGATTTTCGATGACTCTCTTTGCTGATTGGTTAACAAATGTTTTCCGTTAGAGGGCTGTTAGATTTAAAAAACTGAGAACTCTTTAGCGTCACAGTTTGTATCCTAAAGGAACGCTGATATAAAAGTATTAATAGTAATGGTAAAAGTAATAATAATATTGGTGATGATATAATGGCGTTAATTAGTATTATTAATGTCATATCATAATTGTTAACATTATTTTTTGTTAATTTTGTTATCATTATTATTGTTATTATTATTATTATTATTATTATTATTATTATTATTATTATTATTATTATTATTATTATTATTATTATTGTTATTATTATTAATATTATTATTATTGCTACTGGTATGTACGATTATGAGTATCATCATTATAAATATTATTGTTATTATCTTGGTTATTTTTATTATTATATTATCACTGTTATTTTCATTGCTATTATTATTGTTATTATTATTATCATTATTATTATTATTATTTTATTATTATTATTATTATTATCATCATTATAATATAATTTTCATCT
>NC_061851.1:33711758-33721758 GCF_019202785.1 Penaeus chinensis | reverse complement strand
TTCAGATGAAATTATCAAGCCACACTCAGTAGCCCTTGCAGAAAGTATAAATATAAAGGACTAAACTAAACTAAACTAATTTGTATCTCTAAATAGCCGTCACCTCTGATTAATGCAGGAAAGGACTGAAGTGGTAGCGTGTGGCTCTCTTCCTTATTCAATTTAGGCTTAAGAGAAGTCTATCATAGGTGTTGCTTTCTTGATCATGATATGGCCCTGGTTTACGTAAAACATAAATGTCAAAATTGGCAAAAGTAACGTAAAGATGAAATTAAAGTTAAATTAAAACAAGAAGCAATAAAACCCCATTGAACCCAACGAAAGACTTAACGTAAAACCTAATTTAACTACTTTAAAACCAAGGCCATTCACGATTAAATGAAATAAATAAAATAAAATAAAAGATTCAAGTAAAAATAAGATATTGAAACTGATAAAATACAAAATAAATAGGGTTCTAGAAAAACTCAAAGTTACCTTAATATATATATGGCGTTTCTGATGTTCCCGATGTCGTGTTCCACCGCCTCACAGTACAAAAAAATAATAATATAAAATAAATACACTATGAATAGCTAAAAATCGCAAAAAATATAAAAAAGTCTCTCTCTCTGACTTCGCTGAAGTCCCGGGCCTGAGTGGCGGTTTCTTCGCTATTGTTTGTGCCCTGCGCGTTTTCACCTGCGCAGTGACATCAGCGCACATTGGCAATTAGATTCACAGCACCTTTTTCTCTTGCGCAAAATCGTGTACAACCTTGAGTTTTCCTTCGTGCATGTGACATATTTAATTTATACAGTATTTGTAGCACTTAATTGATATTTTCGGATATCTGCCTGCGCAGCCGCGCAGAGGGCACCCTCATCGGCTACGGCCAGCGGATGCAAGGGGAAACTGAAGCATTTCACTCGCTACAGTACTATACAGCTGAATACACTCGCTCCCACAGGCGTCGTACTCGTACTGTGGGAGACTGTATTCTTTGCCGCTGATATACTGGCCAGAAAGAAAATATATCTTCGTGGAAATTACACTAAACTGTTTTGTTTTGTGTTTTTTTTTTTCCCCATCTGGAGAAGGACAAAAAATAAGGCAATAGATTTCAAGAATTTATTGGAAATCATAATAAATTACCATTTATACAAATAAATAGCGGTCTTGACTCCAAAACACAGCACTCCGCCCTATTGCACAGCCTCGCAGCCGCGCTTCCACACCGCGCCTCCAATCGTACTATACAGCTGAATACACTCGCTCCCACAGGCGTCGCACTCGTACTGTGGGAGACTATATTCTCTGCCGTCCACGGTGACTTGCAGAGGAACGGTTTCTCTCTCTGCACACCCACTTGCGCTGAGAGTATAGGCTTGCGTTCCCACTCGACACATTAGAAGAACTGTTAGCACGAAGGTTAGCATGTTGGATATGTTGGCCATTCCTTGGGATTTGATCGCAAAGCTCTGCTACAGGGTAAGCCAATCGCCGTATGAGTATTGCAGTGTTCTTGGGTGTCAGCGGGGCAGTGGACCAGCTTCCCTCGTTGAAGGCAATGAGCTGCAAGTGACAGACGGTGATGCTATATACTCCAGCGCAGTTGCAAAGGGAATGCCCCTCTCTCAGGATGTGACGTCGACACGAGTTTGACGCAAGAGAGGTGAAGATGTGGATTGCAAGCAGATATCTCAGAATCCTGAACCAGGATAAACACGAATTTTCCCGTGTTTATCAATAGGATTTCTATCTGTATGCATCTAAGTATCTATATATATGCCTATCCATTTTTCTATCAGTCAATCTATCTATATATACATATACAGAAACTCTCTCTATAAATGGTTGTAAATATACATAAACTACATATTTATATATTATATATGTATACGTACGTATATATATGTGTGTATACATATATATGTATATATATACATATATATGTATACACACCCACACGACATACATATGTATACATATATATACATATATATATATATATATATATATTTGTATGTATGTATATATAAATGAGTGCGTATATGTGGGTATGCGTATATCTGTGTTGTATATATACATATATGTGTGTGTACGTGTGTTTCTATAAATATGTATATATATAATACATATACATAGAAATCTGTAAATAAATATATAAAATCTATAAATTACATATTTATATATGTATGTGTGTGTGTGAGTGTCTGTGTGTGTGTGTGTGTGTGTGTTTGTGTGTGTGTGTGTGTGTGTTTGTGTTTGTGTGTGTGTTTGTGTGTGTGTGTGTGTGTTACATCTTCGACGATGGGAAATTGATACCTTTCAAAGATTTTATTCATGTTTGGAAACCAAAAGAAGTCGGATGGGGCTAAATCGGGGTTGTAAGGTGGATGTCGGACGATTTCCCTTCGAAATTCACGTACCACAGCTCTTGTCTGCCGAGCGCCGTGAGCGGGTGCATTGTCGTGGTGGAAAAGAACGCGTTGATGCGTTCTCTTCCACCACGAAGTTTTCTCAAAACAGTTTTCTAAAAAGGCATTCATAATAAGCAAATGTAATTGTTTTCTTGCTCTCGAGGAAGTCAACCAGCAAAATCCCCTCTGCATCCCAGAAGACAGAGGCCGTGACCTTTCCTCTTGAACGCTCAGATTTTGCTTTGATTGGTCCACTTCCACTCCTGGGCAACCGCTGCTTTGATTGAAATTTGTCCTCGGGATCGTATTGGTAGAGCCATATTTCACCCCCTGTCACAATTCTCTGCAGAAAAGCTTCAGAGTCCTCATCCCACTTCTTCAAAATTTCCACTGAAAGATCTACCCTTGTTTGCTGCTGATCTGGGCGCAACAGCCTAGGGACCCATCGAGCGGAAAGCTTGCTTAGCCCCAAACTCTCCGCCAGAATTGTGTGTGCAGAACCCACAGAGATGTTGAGTGTGTCTGCTACTGATTCCGTGGTTATTCGCCTATCCTTTTCAATCATGCTTCAAACATCATCAATGTTTTTCTCACAAAGTGACGTTGATGGCCTGCCACTGCCGTTCATCTTCAATCTCGTTTCTTCCACTTCTGAACAGACTTATCCCTTTGTAGATTGTTCATTTCTTTGGGGATTTGTCACCATAATCTTGTTCCAGAGCGTCAATGATTTGCCTACTCTCCCAATCGAGTTTCACCATGAATTTAATGTTTGTCCTGGCCTCAATTTTGGTGGCTTCCATGTTGCTTGAATGGTGTCAGCGATACGTTATTACTTACATTTAAGTGTTCATGTTTGAACACGTTATAACACGTTGGTTACAAGAATGTTCAAGTGCAATGAAATAAAAATTCTTCTATAAGATTTTTAGTTATGGACTATTTCCCCGAACTTTTTGAAGCCCCCTCATACACACACACACACACACATATATATGTATATACATATGTAAATATATATGTATATATATATATAAATATATGTTTATACATATGTAAATACATATATATACAAATATATATACATATGTAAATATATATATATATATATATATATATATATGAATATATGTATATACATATATATATATATATATATATATATGCACATATATACATATGTATATATATATATATATATGTGCGTGTGTGTGTGTGTGTGTATGTGTGTGTGTGTGTGTGTGTGTGTGTGTGTGTGTGTTTGTCTGTGTGTGTGTCTGTATGTATATGTATATATATATATTCACTTAAGTATATATAAGAATATACACATATATATGCTCATATTTACATATGTACTCATTTATATATATTCAAGCTAGGAAGCCGGACGAGCATGCTGGGATACTTCGCTAGGCACAATAATTGTTAATCATTGTGTTACTGATAATAGAATATTAAAAACAAGCCGAATCATCAATCTGTTATGACAAACTTGAGACAAATTTCTTACGATACGCCGGCAGTTATGAAAAAAATCTCCCGTCTTCCTCCTCCTTCCCCAGCATACTAAACCGACACCTGAAATATGTCTTGCATTTTTTAACGACTGCGTTGAAAGGAGTATTAAACTTTTATCTGCCTGTCTGCCATTTGCAATAAGTAGATGTCAAAGAAACCATAACGGTACGATGGTTTCAATATTGCATTTCATGCTAAGAGTCATACATTTTTTCCCCTACAGAACCACTTTAACATATTTTTGAATGAATATCTGATGAAACATACTATTATTGTTTTTTTCTCCAGTAAATGTCCTTGTAAGATGGGAGTGCGTCTTATCCGTGTGTGCGTCATATATGGTGTGTGTGTATGTGTATGTATGTACATATGTACATACATATATACATATGTATATTTATAAATCTATATGTGTGTATATTCATACACATTTGTGTGTATGTATGTATTATATATAATATGTATTTACATATATGTACGTATATGTGTGTGTGTGTGTGTGTGTGTGTGTGTGTGTGTGTGTGTGTGTGTGTGTGTGTGTGTGTGTGTTTTTGTGTGTGTGTGTGCGTGTCTGTGTGTGTCGCTCTCCCCCTGCATAGAGGAAAAAACGCCCGATGATGATGGTTTAATTCACCCACGGTCGCCATTTTCGCTCCATCGCACCTTACGCGAAAGAAAAGGACCGAGAAATAGTGTTAAAGTCGGAGGCTCGTCGAAGGTGACAGCTCCACAGGTTGAAAACAACCTAAAAGCAGCGATACAGTTGGGTGAACATAATGTGTAAAGAACAGTTAATCAATAGAAGCGTCAGAACTATTTGGTTGTTGATCTACAGCGACATGAAGTTCTTGTTTTTTTTGTAGAGCTTATCTATTTTGTTATCCATCTATATTTTCCAAATAACCAGCAATCACTGCATGGACCTAACTCCGCCCCTGTGGTCCTCTGGCAAAAGCAAACACTTTTAATCAATCTGGCAGCTTACGTAATGATATAAGAATGACACAGCCATCTATGATTATTCGGTCAATTTATTTATTTATTTATTTATTTTTTACTTGGAGTATGATATGTTTATTTGTTTATAAATCAATCTATAATATATATGTGTGGTGTGTGCGTGTACACATATACTTATATATGTACACACACACACACACACACACATATATATATATATATATATATATATATATATATATTCGTATATATATGTATGTATGTATATATATCCATATATATATATATATATATATATATATATATATATATATATACATATATATATATATTTACACACATTTATAGAGAGAGTTTCTGTATATGTATATATAGATAAATTGACTGATAGATAAGTGGATAGGCATATATACAGATACTTAGATGCATACAGATAGAAATCCTATTGATAAACACGGAAAATTCGTGTTTATCCTTGTTCAGGATTCTGAGATATCTGCTTGCAATCCACATCTTCACCTCTCTTGCGTCAAGCTCGTGTCGACGTCACATCCTGAAAGAGGAGCATTCCCTTTGCAACTGCGATGGAGTATATAGCATCACCGTCTGTCACTTGCAGCTCATTGCCTTCAACGAGGGAAGCTGGTCCACTGCCCCGCTGACACCCAAGAACACTGCAATACTCATACGGCGATTGGCTTACCCTGTAGCAGAGCTTTGCGATCAAATCCCAAGGAATGGCCAACATTTCCAACATGCTAACCTTCGTGCTAACAGTTCTTCTAATGTGTCGAGTGGGAACGCAAGCCTATACTCTCAGCGCAAGTGGGTGTGCAGAGAGAGAAACCGTTCCTCTGCAAGTCACCGTGGACGGCAGAGAATATAGTCTCCCACAGTACGAGTGCGACGCCTGTGGGAGCGAGTGTATTCAGCTGTATAGTACGATTGGAGGCGCGGTGTGGAAGCGCGGCTGCGAGGCTGTGCAATAGGGCGGCGTGCTGTGTTTTGGAGTCAAGACCGCCATTGATTTGTATACATGGGAATTTATTTATGATTTCCAATAAATTCTTAAAATCTATTGCCTTCTTGTTGGTCCTTCTCCAGATGGAAGAAAAAGAAAAACACAAAACAAAAAACAGTTTAATGTAATTTCCACGAAAATATATTTTCCTTCTGACCAGTATATCAGCGCATTGCAGTCTGTAAATATAAAGGCTGCACAGCTTAAAACATAACAGGCTGATACATATACTTTGATGCATAGATAGATTGTTTCATACTGTCTACCATTGATGGGTTATATATATATATATATATATATATATATATATATATATATATATATAAATATGGATTATATATAACACGCACATCACACAGCATATAAATATAATATACATACATATATATACTCGTATGCATATATATATCATGTATATATCATGCATGTATACATCTTCATCTACACCTTTCTTTTATAACATGGATAATTCTCGACAAGGGAGGCGCATATAGCATATATCTGATGACCATATCATGCCCACAAAAAACATGCTTAGTGACGTGAAGGGTTAGATAATGTTGACCCAAATAATTTGGATGAAAAATAAATAAACAAATAAATAGGGAAATGGTAAAAACGTAAAATGGTCACGCAGTGTCTTGTTTGGCTGGAACGCAATACGATCTGGAGAACAAATAGTGCCTTTAGCATTTCCTTGTGAAATGAATTACCAAGTAATTGTGGCGTGATGTCTGAGAAATATATTTGCACACACACACACACACACACACATACACACACACACACACACACACACACACACATGCACACACACACACACACACACACATATATATATATATATTTGTGTGTGTGTGTAAATGTATGTATATAATCATGTATGGATGCGTGTATCAACCCCTCTCCCCAACACGCCCACAAATCCACAGACCGATCTTTGGGCGTCGCTGCGCTGGCCTCTCCCCGACGTCATTCAGCCGCAGATAAGTGACCGCAAGGACGGTGCACTGAAACGTCATCGATCAGTGACGTCACACGCAAACTCGTGGTACTCCTGGCGCTTCATAATTACTGTTTGCCATGTTTTCCCCACTAGTTTCCGAGGTGATGATGAAAAAGATCACATCCGCTTTGCATAAGAAAGGTTTTCTTTTGACTTCATGAGTTCAGGTGAATTATCAACCATGCGAATCATTAACTAGATGGGGAACAATTTTAACCAAATTTACCACTTATTCATCAAAAAGACACATATGTGTTTTCAACAGCTGCAGGGAAATAAAAGTTAGATTAATGATTTCTCTTGGTCAGCGTGAACTGATCAAATCCTCTTCGACATAATAAAACTATCTAATGATTAATACAATAAGACCATTTCCGCCGCTTACTTCTTGTACAAACTATGCAAAATAAAGACAAATAAAGAAAAATAAAAAAATAAAATGGAGACTTACCCTCATACTTTTTTATCCTTGATTCCGGTCACGTGCTCAGCTGACGTCACTAATACGTCACTCGTCGTTTCGTCATTAGAGATAACCACCTCAGCCGGAACGCGGGAAATTCTGAATTATTGGCCATTGAATTAGTAGTGTTCGTGGGTGAGTGAATGGGAAATCGGCTGCTTTCCATTTCATCACACTACTGTGTTTGTGTGTGTGTGTGTGTGTATTTATATGTATATATATGTATGTATGTATATATATACATGAAAAGCAAAAACAAAATGTTTTCCTTTCCATTTTTGTGTACACGTTACTGTGTTTGGATTTGTATTTACACACACACACACACACACACACACACACATATATATATATATATATGTGCATATATATATATATGTATATACTTATAAATGAATATATGTGTATATGTGTGCACGCGCGCGTGTGTATGTATGTGTGTGTGTGTTTGAGCGTGTGTGTATGCATGCGTGTTTGTACATTTGTGTGTGTATGTGCGTGTGCTCGCGTACGTATATTTTACTAAGTTGTATACCCGCCTTTGCTCGGATTCCTGCGCATTTTATGTACACCATTAAAGCCACAGGCATCGAAACTTATACTTCAGTTGACTCGCTTAAATCCGATACCGCATTATCGATTAAATTTATGGACAAGGCTTAATCTGCCGGCGGGAAATCTTGGACGAAATCCAGCGCAGGATCTCCAAAGAGTCTTCGCTGTCACTTTTACTGGCTGGCATGTCTGACACAAAGGATACAAAAGCACTCTCTCTCTCTCTTTCTGTACTTTGTGTGAACGTAGGTCTGTTTGAATGGGTAAGAGATAAATTAAACCGTTGCGTTTCTGGCTGTTCGCATGCTCATCACGATCGAAAATTGATCTTGACTTGAATCCTTTTGCAGGGGATTTGTGCATTCACTGATGACCATGGAAGACAAGGGGATAGAAAGAGGCGGATGTTGGCGTTTATTTCACAAATTATAGACACAAAATTATCCGCAATAGATGTATACATGCATAGTATATACATGATATATATATGCATACGAGTATATATATGTATGTATATTATATTTGTACGCTGTGTGTGTGATGTGCGTGTAATATATAATACATATATATATATATATATATATATAACCCATCAATGGTAGACAGTATGAAACAATCTATCTATGCATCAAAGTATATGTTACTGAAAGCTACCAGTCGTTTTATAGGTTTGGGATAATAAGTAACGTTATAGGCATGTCACGATGCGCACTCAGGCGAGGTTTCCGCATGTACAATATATGCACACTAGCAAGTCCCATGGAAATTCCACGCACAAAAAAAGAGAGAGAAAAAAAATAATACAGGTATTCCTCTCTCTCTCTCTTTCACCTCCTCCTTCTACCTTTCGCCCTCCCTCACTCCTTTTCTTTTGCTCTCCCTCTACCTATCCCTATCCCTATGAGTCCCCTCTCTCTTCCCTAACCCATTCCCTTTTCTTTCCTAAATCTCCTCCGTTTCCCCTTCCCCATTTCCCTTTCCCTTTAAACCCCTTTCCCCTATCTCCCATTTCTCCTATTCCCCCTTTCTTCTCTCCATTCCTTTCCCCCTCTCCTCCTACCTTCCAGCTTAACTTCCCCCTCGGATGGTAACTAAATTATAAATATGCATAAACTGACAGTCCAGCTACTTCAATACAATGTACTTGCCTCGAATGATAATGATAATGATGATAGGAATGATAATGACAATAAGAATAATGAAAAAGAAGGTAAATTATAATGATAATAGCGTATGAAAAGGATTCTCAAAGGGCGTATTTATGTACTCTATTATTACTCCAGTTTACACCAGAATGGTTTGACTTTAAGTTCGCAGTCACGTGGAATAAGATTCCAGGAATAGCATACCCTAATTGCATCAAGATGAAGATACTAACTATCCCACTTACGTGGTATACGCATACACACGCACACCTCTCTTTCTCTCTGTACTTATATATATATATATATATATATATATATATATATATATATATATACATGTACACGCACACACATATATATGCATATGTACAAGTATATGCGTATATATGTATATACATACATATACATGCATACACACACCTATTTATACATATATACGTAGATACACACACACACACACATATATATATATATATATATATATATATATATATGCATGAATATGTATATGTGTGTGTGACTACCGCGATGGTTTTGTGATAAGTGCACTGGACTCCGACCCTCATGGTCCCGAGTTCAATTATACGCCGCGGCAGTCGTTAAAATGCCTGCGCTCCGACTGCCGGCTCGAACCCGATCTCTGCGAGAAAACGACATATCGCCTTAAGATGTCAAACACAGGTGTCGTAGGGGAAGTCGCCGCCGTGGCACAAGTGTTATCTCACCGAACCGCGGTTGATTAGGAAGGGCATCCAATCAGGCAAGAGTGGCACTGCCAAATAACCTCTCATTAGTGAATCGTGACAGGCCTGTGTCCTGCAGTTGAATAAATGTCTGTGGAAAAAAAAACAAAAAAACATGCATATACATACATATATATGTAAATGGATATGTATATGTTAATATATATATATACACACACACATA
>NC_061851.1:33701758-33706758 GCF_019202785.1 Penaeus chinensis | reverse complement strand
GTGATTCTTTTGCATGAATATTCTTAAACTTTTTTTTTTTTTTTTTTTTTTTAATTTCTTTTTGATTCTATCATTTTTGGTTATTTTCTAAAAAGAATTCAGAATGTGAGCGACATATATATATATATATATATATATATATATATATATATATATATGTACACTGTATACATGTACATATACACACACATATATACATGTATGCATTTATATATATACATATATATACACATATCTACATAATTATATATATTTTTTTTTTCTTCATATATATATATATATATATATATATATATATATATATATATATACGTACACACACACACACACACACATTTACTTAGAAAGAGAAAGAGAGAGACAGACAGACAGAGAGAGAGAGAGAGAGCGAGGTCGAGATCGAGATCGAAAGATCGAGAGAGCGAGAGAGAGAGAGAGAGAGAGAGAGAGAGAGAGAGAGAGAGAGAGAGAGAGAGAGAGAGAGAGAGAGAGAGAGAGAGAGAGAGAGAGAGATAAAGAGAGAGAGAGCGAGCGAGAGAGAGAGAGAGCGAGAGAGAGATCGAGATCGAAAGATCAAGAGAGCGAGAGAGCGAGAGAGCGAGCGAGAGAGAGAGAGAGAGAGAGAGAAGAAGAGGAGGGAGGGAGAGAGAGCGAGATCGAGATCGAAAGATCAAGAGAGCGAGAGAGCGAGAGAGCGAGCGAGAGAGAGAGAGAGAGAGAGAGAGAGAGAGAGAGAGAAGGAGTGAGGGAGGGAGGGAGGGAGAGCGAGATCGAGATCGAAAGAACAAGAGAAGGACAAAACGTTCATTCTGATGCCGTGACGAAGCGGTCATCGAAGTCCATGCGGATACAGGGAGACGAAACTTGATACCACTGTCACTATGGGGGAGGAAGCAAGAGTTCCGTGCTCGTTAAACACACACGTCAACCTTCTAACGCTGCGGACTGAGATAACGCCAAGTGATACGAAATGTCATGGAAGTTCCGGTTTATATCTTCTGCTAAAAATTGATTCCACACACATACATATAAATGTGTGTTTGTGTATATGTATGTATATATGTATATATGTATAGATATGTGCGTGCGTGCATGTGTGTGTATGCATGTGTGTATTTATATATGTATATATATGTGTGTGTTACTTCATTTACACACACACACACACATATATATATCGTATTCAATTTGACAAATGTAGAAAAGGTATGAATGAGAATGAATATGTTCATAATACAAGAGATGTATTTCATTAGAAATACATATATTTCTGACGAATATATAATCGAAACCGTTTAAATACATTTCTTGTATTGCGAAGATATTCTCATTTATACCTTTTCTACATATATATATATATATATATATACATACACAGACATACACACACACATATATATATACATATATATATATATATTCATATATATAAACAAATATATACTGTATACATATGTATATTTTTATTTGGAACAGCCATTCATTCCACTGCAGGACATAGGCCTCAATGCACTAATGAGAGGTTCTTTGGCAGCCTGATTGGATGCTCTTCCTAATCAACCGCGGTTCGGCGCGCTAACACTTGTGCCACGGCGGCGACTGCCCCTACGACACCTGCGTTTGACGTCTCAAGGCAATATATCCTTTTCTCGCCGTGAGATCGGGCTCAAGCTAGCAATCGGAGCAGAGGCATTGATAAATTTATCAATTAATTTATTTATAAATTCATATATATGTATGTATATATGTATATACATACATATATATGTATATATATATATATATATATATATATATATATAAATGAAAACCGACACACACACACACACACACACACACACACACACACACACACACATATATATATATATACACAAAATCACACACACAGTTATATATATGTATATATGTATGTAAAAATACCTGTATGTTTATATATATCGGAATTCCGTGATGGTTATATGGTACCAAAACGTGCCTTATGTATGCATATATCTTGCACTGTTGCATTATCCATTCTTATTAATGTCTTTGCTACATTTGTCACAATGATATCTAAGCACACACACTATAAATTTACATGTACACCTCCTAGAGACAATCTGCACATTTATATGTATGAATGATGAATATAATGAATGTAAAAATGTACGCAAATAACTGTACATAGTATAGGCATGTAATGTATATTTTTTCTCAGCCATATAGGTAATAAAACGCTATTTGAAAAGTTTCATATTTCTTTAATTTCACCTTTAAAGACAATATATATTAGAGTATTGGACTTTCACAACACCACTTTTTAACTTCCCACGAGCATCGGTCAAAGATCCTCACATTTCAGTCTTGTCTTTTACTCCGTTCACTCCTCCTCTTTCCTTTTGTTTTCTCGTTCCTTCATCTCCCTCTTCTCCTTCATATACTTCCGTCCAGACTATTGACCCGTAGCCCTGTGCTCCTTAAAAAAGTCTCATTATTTGCATCTCCTCCGCCCGTCGGTTTCACGCGGACACAACCTCACTTCCAGTACGCAGACTGGATAATTTGATATAACTGCACACAGGTGTCGGAACATTGTTGACATATGTACTACGGGAGGCGGTACTGAACTCCGTCTACGGTTATGTTCAGGTCGGTTGTGCTACTCTCGTTACACCCGCCTGTTAATAGGCTATAAGTCTGACTCCCGACGTGGGGGAGGATGAAAAGTGTCAGTAAAGATAACAGCACATTGGAGATGATTGTCATTGTGGTGCCTTAGTTTCTTATTTGCCTTATTTCTTTCCCCTAATTAACTATATGGCTTTTACTTCAACACACAAACGCAGTGGAGTGCGGGTGTCAAGCGACTCTCTTGTCAGCAGGGGAGAAATAACTAACCGGAAACCTTGAACTGTGTGTTATATAGACCTCATATGACATATAGGGTAGACTCAATCAATACGGAAATGACGCTATGGTGACGTCAAGAGATATAGCTGATATTGCAATGTAGAACTGAATCCTGTATTGAAAGGGGAAACTTTTAGTAATCACCGAAGGAAATTTTTGATTTACTCTTTTAATCATGCGAAATCTTACGTTTTGTTATTCATAGGATCTGGTGTTTTCATTGGTATTAGAATCTCATCTTTGTGGAAATCGTTATCATTAGAATTATCACTATGATGATACATGTGTTTATAAAGTTTATTGATATCCATCATTACCAAAACTTCCCTGTTACCTGCTGATGTTGTTACGTTCTTGTTTTTTTTCTTCACAAATTTAAACTTTTATTATTTAAACAAAAAATCATTCATGTTACTCTTATCGTCACAAATATAATCATTATCAAATATTAGTATCATTACTGTTATTAGTCTTCTATTTACGGCTGCAATCATCATCATTCTTATTCTCCCTATTGCCTCTCTTGCTTTAATGATTATCTCAGTCATTATTTTCATTTTTAAAGTCAACATTGCCATTGCCACTATTACTACATCAGTAAAAAATATATCACACATTTCTTTCTTTAAGAACGTATTTAACTTAATACAAATTCAGTAACTTTACCATAGTTAAGGGGAATTAATAATCATTACATTTCAACACTTAAATCAAGTTGACTCTGCTGAAGGGATGATGAAATGAAAAGTGTCAAATTGTATATGTAACGATCTGTGTCATATGACCGACACCATGTGCACGCGTGTGTGTGTGTGTGTGTGTGGTTTGTCCTAATACGCGAATATCGAGCTGACATCCGTCACCATAGGACTTCCAACGCCATGGTGGTACATATAGATGAAGCTGGACATCTGCCCAATTAGAAGGAAGCGAAAATAGTCCATGGAGGACTGAACAGGCAGAAAAGAAAATTATGGAAGCTGCTTATATCGCGACGGAGAATAACATCAACGCAGCGTCGGGTAGATTCAAACCATCCAAGGTCGCGGCAGCAATTATACGGACAACGAGTGGGAGGTCACAGTCGTCAGGTGGTTCGTCAGCTCATGTCTAATATATATATATATATATACTCTGTAATTCCCTTGATGTATGTATTTCTGACATAATCATCGAAACCGGTCAAATACATCTCTTGTATTGTGAAGATATACTACTATTAATTATTATTAATAGTAGTAGTATTGTTTTTAATATTACTATTATTGTTATCATTACTATTATTGCTGTTATTTTTATTATCATTATTATTACATTGCTATTATTATTATTATTATTGTTATTATTATTATTATTATTATTATTATTATTATTATTATTATTATTATTATTATTATTATTATTATTATTGTTATTATTATTATCACCATCATTATTAATATTAGTAATATTGTTATTGTGGTCATTATTATCATTGTTGGTATTATTATCACTATCATCCTTGTTATTATGATTATCATTCTTAGTGAAACACTGATATGGTATGACCCGGATGACCAGTGCTAATCCGACCATGCCACATGACCCATTAATAGGAGTGTGCAACTAGGATCTCACTAGCTCCAAAAGTTTACCTATGTACTCATACTAGAGTAATGAAGTTTTACGTACACTACAATACTACAATGATGATCATGGTGGTGATGATGATGATGATAATAATAATGGTAATAATGATAAAAATGAAGATGATGATGATGATAATAACAATCATCATCATCATTATTGTTATTGTTACTGTTACTGTTATTATTATTGTTATTATCATTATTGATAGTAACTATTATTACCATTGTTATTATTGTTATTATTATTATTTTGATTATTATTATTGTTATCATTATTATTATTATTATTATTATTATTATTATTATTATTATTATTATTATTATTATTATTATTATTATTATTTTGATTATCCTTATCAACACTATTATTTTCATAAATATAGTATCATCCTGATTATAATCTATGTACTAATTATCATTACTATTATAATCATAATAATGACCATTGTTATTATAATTTTCATTATTTCATAATTATTA
>NC_061851.1:33686758-33691758 GCF_019202785.1 Penaeus chinensis | reverse complement strand
ACACACACACACACACTCCTTAACCCGAGAGAGGGACAAAGGCACCTTGGGACCTTCTATTCTAAGAACGACATTCGCTTGCTGCTAACTCTTAGGCTAGTGATTATCAACCTTTCCTTTCTCATTTACCTTCCTCGGTTCGATGTACTTTACCTTTTTACTCACTTTAATAGAAAGGGAAATAGAAAACGAGTGTCTGGTAAAAAAGAACATGAGATTGCATAGAGTAATTTTGATTAATTAAGTAATTAAGAATAGAAAAGAAAGAAAAAATATGTATATTTATTTGCGTGTGTATATATGTGTGTAATTATATATATATGTATACTGTGTAGGTTTATGTATTCATATACATATATGCTAACATTTACATGCTTAATCAAATATAGCCAGAGCCAACAGCGTAGGCGAGGCCATTATATAAGCATGTTGTTCGACGGTGACCGCGAAATGAAAGCAGTTTCTTTGAGTCGCTGTGAAAAGCCCGAGGATTTTTTAAGTTTTAAATCGGAAAAAGATCTGTTTTAATTCTAGCCGTCTCGGAAGGACACTTTTATCCAATGAACAAGGTCAAAACATGTTTTTCCAGAAGCCTGTGCTTTAATATCTTTTTTACTTTCCTCGAAGCTTGTCTAAATACAAGCCTGATTAAAATCACTGATATGTTTATTTCATTATCATTTCATCTGCAAACATTAGAAGTATATATAATATTACTTTAGTATATATATTATTTAAATACACACAAGTGTTGATAAGACATATATATGTATATATATATATAAAAAATCGTACATATGTATATATATATATATATATATATATATATATATATATATATATATATGTATATGTGTGTGTGTGTGTGTGTGTGTGTATGTGTGTGTGTGTGCACATACAGATATATGTATATGTATAAGTATATATATATGTACACACACACACACACACACAGATACACACACATATATGTATATATATACATACACATATACAGGAATGATAAAACACTATACCTTGTTGATTCTATTCTTAAAAACCCACAATGCACAAACTAGATTTATTGAAAATGAGACAACAGTTCCGAAATCTTTTGAACTTCATCGTCAGGTCTGGTTTGTGCTTTGTGGGTTTTTCTATCATACACATATATTTATATGCATATGCATATACTTACGTATATATATACATATATATATATATATATATATATATATATATATATATATATATATATGTATATATATTACTTTCCAAAACATGGAAAACTGTACAAAAAGAAAAAAAAAAAAAAAACAGCATGTACAAACAATTCAAATTACATGATCAAGAAGTATAGTTCTGGAACTATCAACCCTGTTTTTCATTTCATCTACGAACTCAACAAACACTCTAAAGTTTCAGCTCGACGCAGTGTCTTGCTCTAAACTTTTTCGTATCAAGGAACCTCGGTCTACTTCACCCACTCTCTGCCACAATCCTACCTGATATTATACTTTTCGAAGTAAAACCTCAGTATACTAAAGGCGTTTTGAGAAGACTTTTTCGCTATCTCAATCTACTCCTTTTGATGGCTAGACCTTCGCCTGCTAAGCGGTGTACCGTCACCATGGCAACAGCGTCGTTCATCATCATCATCACCATAATTATAATAATAAAAGTAACTATAATAATGCCAGTGACAAAGAGGGTGACAATGACATTGACACTGATTATAATAATATCATCATCATCATCATCATCTCTACCATTATCTGCTTCTATTTATCAGTGTTATTATTTCACAGTGTAAGGAAAATAATATGCCAGCCAACGGTTCTTCATAAGACTTGTGTGTATGGAAATGGGTATGTCGGTGATAGCAGTTTCATTTAGCAATTTCCATTTGTTTTGTGTCGGGTTTGTTTTGATAGATCGTGTCAGAGTTGCCAATCGGAAGTGTGTGCCTTTGTTTCAGGGCTCTGTATGTGCATTTAGGTGAAAATATTACGTTTATTTTTAAAGATGTTAGGGTAGATCTTTTGATTTCAGACGTTTACTTGAGTTTAAGCGTAGACTTCTTCAAACTTGACGCTTTGTAGAGCAGTGTCGGATTAACGACACTACTCAGGCTTTAGCGGTCGTTTTAAGCAGCGAACGATACAGTGCTTGGTCTCAGAGCAAGAATTCTTGACAAAACAAACCCCTGCTTTTCTTCAAAGTTTACTTGATAAAAAAGTAGGTTTTGCTTCACCCAATCACTGCCATAGCTCTCCAGGGCCTGAAGATCGAAAATGTTGTCTCATATCCAATAAATCTATTTTGTGCATTATGGTTTTTTTCTACCACATTTGCCATTTATCTATATGCATATATATACATGTAAACAAATCTTTGAATGAATGAGCGCATATATAATTAAGGTTAATAGATATGAAGTGACAAATCAAAAAAGAAAAAAAGAAAAAAAAAAATATATACAAATATATATATGCACTCTATCTCATACTCTCTCCCTATTGCAAAACCTGAGAGCCTATTGCAGTGGCCTTGATTGCATCTGATTAAGTGTGTTTCTTCTCGATTGACCTCCAATCATTGCAAAAAGAAGAAGAAAAACGAGAAAATTCTAACATACAAAGCTGCATCTATGAATAACTTTTTTTTTGGTTTTTTGTTTTTTTGTTATATGATACTCCTTAATTTATCAAGTGATCGGGAGGATTTCAAAGCTCCCCCCCCACCCCCCAAAAAAAAAAGCCCTTTGTTCGAATGTATTCACAGTCTCTACTTGTTTCATTTTCTGTTCATTTTTCCCGTCCTATAAAAGCAAGTTAGAATCAATTATCTTCCGTGCGTTTAGGTTTAGTGAAACATAATTTTCCAAGCTTTTGTTTTCAAATGCCTTTGATTAGCGTCCGTACAAAAAAAAAAAAGAAAAAAAAAACTGAAATATCATTGTTTTTGGGGACACTTTGTTGTTCATCTCTTTCCTATAAATTATACCTTTGACCAATTTTCTTTATTCTATCTAGTAAAAAAAAAAAAAAAAAAAAAAAAAAATGTAGTAGCCTCGGCCATTTATCAATAATACACTTAAAAGCCTAGCTATGATGGCATATGGCAATATACTCTTCGCACATCGTCATCATATTTCACATTATTCACTTTTATTTCCTCGTGACCGCAAGTATACATCATACTATGCTATCCTTACGCGGGCTTCATCTCATCTAGACTTTGATATTCTAAAACAGATCTGACATATATGGCCGACACATTTTTTTTTACAATTGTGAAAGTACTCAATAGACAGCCTAATAATGAAATAGATATCTATGATTCTTTACGATCGTGCATATATGCATACGTATGATCGTCCATAAAGAAATTCATGCATATATACATCTATGCATTACGTAATACATACATACACAAATAATATATACATATATATGTATCAACCATATATACATATAGATATAGCATAGTCATAGATACAGATATACATGTAAACATACATATATATATATATATATATATATATATATATATATATAAACATAAACACACACACATATATATAAACACACACACACACACACACACACACATATATATATATTGTTACATCTAGGTGTATGAATTGTTAATTATACACTAATGAAATTTATTCTGCTCATTATGCATACCACTCGTTATCATTTCTTTGTTCACGAGCGTTATCCTTCGTAACATCAAGTTCTTAATAATAATAAGGACTCAAAATAAACGGTTACCAATAACAAAAGGTTTAATGAATATAACAATAGTATGGAAATAAAAAGAAGGTAATTACATAAAAGAAAAAGAATGCTTCAGACTGCCGGAGCAGCCGTCTGGTAAATTATTATGTGTTTACAATTTGTACCTTTTACTATTTGTTAATTTCATATCTGGATGAATGTTGGAACAAAACATATATCTTAGTATATCTTAGTACCTATTTAACAAACGTTTAGCATGTATAAATGGCCCTAGAAGTGCCCTTTCCGCAAGTACCCACAGAGAGCTCCTTACCTCACCACCGCCCCGCAGTCACTGCCCATACCCAGAACTGTCAAACACAGCTGATCGATAGAAAATGGGAATACTTCGGAAACCCTATTTACAAGGTTAACTTTGCTATTTTTGGCAAAGTAGAGTTCCGTTTATTTTAGGACTCTGTAACAATATATATATATATGTATAAACACACACACACACACACACACACACATATATATATATATATATACATTATGATTGTCTTCCTGGATCTTTCCTTAAAACCGCTCGAGGTGATGACAGCAGCAGGAACTGTCGCTGCCCATCAAGGTAGGTTATGACTGCACTAATGTCCCATTCGTGTTGTTCAAAATTGCTGGCAAGAACTCTGTGTTTCTGGTGGATACCGGGACGCCCTTTACCTCAGTCACACGTAGAGACATGTAGCGCTGGGGACTTGCAGACGCGATCCAGCCCTGCGACGAGGATTATTACGAGGGAGTCGTATTTGCTGATACCATCTATGACAGCGCCGAGTGTGGTCTTGAACCAGGTGACTACGCTGCGTGTTGCACCATTGCTAAGAACATTTGCCTTTACATCCTGGACTGCCGCTATAACCTCCTCAGCGTGGATTTCTTGACGGGCACACGCGGCGATCTCAAACCTGGACCTCAAGAAACTGACGCTTTGTATTCCCCAGCTTGCCAAGCCCGTAACAAAGGGCGTCACGTTAGTGGAGATAATCTCCGTCAACGGCAAAGATTTGGAGATCACGGTTCACACTTGCTGTCCATTACGGAAAAAGAAGTAAACTCGCTCGAGCTACAGCCGGAGGAGTTGGAGGAACCCGTAGTACACATGACGCAGAGTGACTTTAAATAGCTAAGCCGCGTGACCAAGGACGTTAGCCTGGAAGCTAGAGGAAAGGAGACAACGGGCACAGTGTCAGGAATTATGATCGGGAACTTACAGTCGGAATGAAGAAGTTCTTC
>NC_061851.1:33669258-33676758 GCF_019202785.1 Penaeus chinensis | reverse complement strand
CCTTCCTGTACAGTTACCACAGCTAAGAGACCAAAAAGAAGGCAAATTTGCATTGAGTTGCACCAAGTTCAGAAGTCGTCACAATTAGAGGCTGTAGACTAAATGTAATTTTTGACCAATGGAAAGCTTCCAAGTTTCATTTTGACTTATCTGTTACGCATGAATTGTCTCACAGAGCAAATCAATTTATCTATGGTTGTAACGATCTCCAGAATATATTGTACGCTCTGGTCGAAAAAATCCTCACGGAAATTTTGAAAATTAAAAACTTTAAGTCCAGAATGTACAACTCATAAAGGCTTACAGAAAATCACCCCCCCCCCCCAAAAAAAAAAAAAAAAAAAAATAATATATATATTTCCGTAAATCTCAGCCTATGTCACATTATCAATTCCAATTAACGAAAGAATTACTAATAATAAAATGACCAAAATTGACACTTTTATTATTTGACTTTTGGGTCTGATATCCAATAAAGGCATGGGCCTAAAAGATGTTAACGTTACACCAAGGCTGACTTGAATGCATTACCATTAAAACATAAAAAGCAGACGGATACAGTAGGTTTATTTTTTCATTATTTAATTTTTAGTTGTAATTTTCTTAATCAAGTATTTGTTTCCATTTCATACTTCTTTTTTTCTATTAGTTTTTTATGTTGCTTTCTAGAAATATCTGACAATTTTGCACGCACGCGCGTACTCATATACACACATGCACGCCCTCATATACACGCATGCACGCAAAAGCACATACACACTTTTATCTGGTGTGTCAGTATGACGTCAATTTCCTATTTTTTTTTTTTTTTTTTTTTGCCGTTTTAAGTCTGCCTCTTCTTTCAGTATTGAATACAACTGGCTACTAATATTCATTCTTAACTTTAGAATTTGGTTAACTGGTAGTAACAATGTATTTTCATAAACTGATAATCGGTCTTTTCCTGGAAATCTATTTATTTTGATTTGTTTTATTTATGCCACTCTTAGTGACGCGTCTTTCATCTCACACACGATACATTTACCTCCATGTCAAACATTTAAACAATATCTACAAACTTCTACCTCCCTTCCATTAATAAATTGCGGTAATCTTAAGCCCAAGTGTCTATATTCCACGAAATACAAATGCATCGTAGATATCTGGAAAAGTTAGTACATAGCATTTAAGTTTACTGCGCTGTTACCGTCATATAACACTTTTCTTATGTTTACAGCTCAACTTCCAGCCGATTTAACTATGTTTTATGATCAAATGAATTTAGAATGGTACTTTATTCATTTTTTTTCTTTCATAAAACGGTCATCATAATTCTCCGTGGCATTAAATTCCTCAGCTCTTTCGGGAAAGCTGAAACAAAGGGCTCAAATGATATCGAGTTTTACATTATAGAACCGTCTATATAGGTGGTGATGTTTTACAAGGAAACGAACAACAGCGCTACTGTAAACTTCAGGATAAAAATAATTAAACAGCTCTGTTTATCCATCATCTTCAAACACATAATCATACATAATCTGATTAACTTCGAACATTAAGATACTTGGCGGGGGGAGGGGGGGGGGGACGTACTCTGTTTTATATGATCTTGGTTTTCGTAATGGAAAGGGATAACTAACATAAACGAGACAGGAGATGGTCGTGTTTGGCTGCACAAATTTACAGATATATATTTTTTCTTCTTTTATGTGACATATTCCTCTGACTTTCGGTCGTGTGGGCCTTGACAGAAGGAAAAAATTACATATATATGAATAGTAATTATTAAATCATCTTTTTATTTTTCCTGTAGACAGCACGGCAGTTCATTACGATGCAGGTCCAACAAAAGTGCCCAACATTTATATATATATATATATATATATAAAAAAACATGAATAATGTATCTCTGAGTACGTCGAGTCTCGTAAACTTTTAAAAGGTCCTGTAGCGTCGTCGCAAAATATCCACAACCACTTATTATAGCTCTGCAAGTGCGCGGCGCCATGATGCTATATGCGAGCTCCTTCCAAATGCATCATACACATGTAAGATACGTAACAGAATAATTGTAAACATACTTATCAAACAAATTACATTTCTTTCTATTCCTTTCCCAATTTTATCTTGTGGCTTTACTTTCATACTTTATTTTCTGTAATTCGTGTGTTTTCATTCTTATCACAAAGGATGAAATACAGGAAGACTCACTCACCTTATTTTTATCCCTAGTATCTATCCTCGTGCACGATCCTGTGTTAGTTTGAAAGGCAGAGCTTCAGATTTTATAAGAGTCGATAGTGTAATACTAATTAAGTTATTTATTATCCATTTCATCCATACACAGAATTGGACTACTACGTACGTGTATTAGTATCATAATTTTTATCATCATATATTAGCGTTATCTGTATTATTGTTGTAGCCTGTTGTTGATTGGTGCCATTTATTTTATTATTATGATTGTTTTGATACTCATTCTTGGCATTAGTATGGGATCGCATGTTAACCTTTTGATGTAGTATTCAGGTAGTAGAACCGTACTGTTAAATCATTGTTGGTATTATGAAAAAAAGTGTTGGATTTTCGGCCACTGCGTAATACTGGTTCCTGGGTACATCTCAGTGACCATAAAAGGAAAAAAAAAAACCGGCAGTTATAGTTTCTACTAAAAACGCGTAGTGGGTTTGGCTAAAATAACCACAGGCGGAACGAATTACGTCGGCTGTATTTTTGGCGCATTTCTGTTAAGTGCTCTCTGCGTCACCCATGTCAGAGTACATTGCAGTAGAAAGAGTACCAATTTTATTTGTCTTAGTTGCAGCTCTGTGCGTATTAGTAAACATTGGAAGAAGTTTCATTGAGACTATTGCGTTATCGAGGCTGATAAAATTGTTCCAAGTAAAGCTAAGTATCAATCGAGTCTTCTGAAACTTTTAATCGCGCTAAACCGATTTTGTGGAAGATGCATAAGGAATTATGATTCTGAAAGTTACTGCTAAACTATTATACAGCAAAGATGTAGACGATTGTATGAATAGATTGTGTAAATGATATTTATAAGCGGCAAGTCTAAACATTTAAATTGTGGACCATGAAATTATAGATTTGTTACCTACCTATATATTAATGCACACACACACACACACACACACACACACACACACACACACACACACACACACATATACACATACACACATACACACATACACACATACACATATATGTATATGTATATATGTATATATGTATACACATATTTGTGCCATTACCGATGCGGTGTTTGACGAATTGCTTGGCGCCATGTTGACATTATGTACTTGACTGGGTCTTTATACTGGGGTGGCTGACGAATGATCCTTCGCCAGGGGAATAGTTGGTTAGGTAATCATTGTTGGTGGTTCTCAACCCACCATCATATCTACGGTAGACTCACCCATTACCGCATCTTTCTATATTTATATATGTATATATATTTATATGTACGTATATATGTATATATATGTATATATATACACATATGCATATATATATGTATATATATGTATATAATACACACACACATATATATGTATGTGTGTGCATATATATGTATATATACATATATAAACACACATATATGAATATGTATGTATAGATGTAGATATAGATACACACACATATATGTATATATATACGTACATATAAATATATATGTATATACACACACACATATATATTTATACACATATATATATGTATATATATGTATGTATACATATGTATGTATACATATATATGTATATATTTGTATGTATACATATATATGTATATATATGTATATATACATATATATGTATATATATGTATGTATACATATATATGTATATATATGTATGTATACATATATATGTATATATATGTATGTATACATATATATGTATATATATGTAGGTATACATATATATGTATATATATGTATGTATTCATATATATGTATATATATGTATATTGAAATATGATTGCCGCGATGGTCCAGTGGTTAGAGCACTGGACTCCGACCCTCGCCGTCCTAAGTTCAATTCCCCGCCGCGGCGGTCGTAAAAATGCCAGCGCTCTGACTGCTCGCCCGAACCCGAGAAAACGCCATATCGCCTTGATAAGTCATACGCAAGTGTCGTAGGGGAAGTCGCCGCCGTGGCACAAGTGTTAGCACACTGAAACGCGGTTGATTAGGAAGGGCATTCAATCAGGCAAGGGTGACACTGCCATATAACCTCTGCAGTGGAATGAATGGCTGTTAAAAAATAGAAATAAATATATATATATATATTTATCTATATATGTGTATACATACATATTTATATATATATATATATATATATATATATAGATGTATGAATGTGTGTGGAGGGATATATGTGTGTGTGTGTGTGTGCCTGTATGTATATATATATATATATATATATATATATATATATATATATATAAATATATATGTATATGTATATATACATATGCATACATGTATATGTACACACAAACACACACAAACATATATATATATATATATATATATATATATATATGTACATAAACACACACATATGTGCAATAAAAAAGAAAAGAAACACAAACACCATAGAAAAAGGAATTTATACACGCTTATCAAAGCTGCCACATCAGCTGAAAATAATAAATGCGTGAAAAGTGAAAACAGGAAGCAATAAAATAGCAGAAGCGTCCGTGAGATATACACTTTATATATTGGATAAAGGGAATCCAAACAACACATGATATAGCCTTGCGACATTCCAACTACAGTAGAAAGAGGAACGGAAGCAACGTTGCATTAAAGGATAACAGGTGGGCTGGAAAAAAAAAAGAAATCATATCTACAAAACGCACTCCGGTAGATATCAGATGAAAGGTAAATATTCTGTGTGTGAAAGAGGGGGAGGGGGAGGGGGGGAATTATCCGTCTGAGCGCTCTCCCGTGAGTTCATATACGTTCATCATATAAAGATAATTACTCGGATTACATTCAGCTATTCTGTTCAAACCATGTCCTTGTCCTCTGAAGTGCGCCATCTCACGGAATTAGAAAAAAAAAATCTAGTTCCACGCAAATAGATTACACGCTAATACCTTTTTAATCTTCAGATAGAATCTGCTCTTGCTACAAGAAATGGCTGACAGGGTACTTTTTTCAGATGCAAAAGCTTTGATATACAGTTCAGGTGTTAAGACATAGCCAAGGAAATTACTTAAGCCTTTTTCTTCTTCTCAAAATGCCTCAGGAAATTTGGCAAGCTTTTCTTCGCAATCTTTTAGTTGCATAAAGATCAGGACGTTTTATAACTGAGAATACCTCACACCTATCCACAACAAACCAAAAGGATATAAACATAATTACGTCTTACCGTGTTCCCGCGTGCATATTAAAGCGAGCTGACAATTCACATATAATGAATATAGAGGTTACCCTTAACATTTTGCATTGAGTTTGTTTCAAGTTATATGATATAAATATATACATATACATATATATATACATACGCACACATATATTTATATATTTATGTAAATGCATATATACATATGTATATATATGTATATGTATATGTATATGTATATGTATATATATGTATATGTATATATATGTATATGTATATATACATATGTATATATATACATATGTATATATATGTATATGTATATGTATATATATGTATATGTATATATATGTATATGTTTATATATGTATATGTATATATATGTGTATGTATATATATGTATATGTATATATATGTATATGTATATATATGTATATACATATATATGTATATATGCATATATATATATGTATATGTATATATATGTATATGCATATATATGTATATGTATATATATGTATATGTATATATATGTATATATATGTATATGTATATATATGTATATGTATATATATGTATATGTATATGTATATATATGTATATGTATATGTATATATATGTATATATATGTATATATATGTATATACATGTATATATATGTATATGTATATACATATTTATATATAAGTATTTATGTGTGTTTTTTGTTGTTTCGATAAATGTATGTTCAAAATTGTACAACTGTACGACGGATGAGTCAACCCAGGTGACTCCTCCGTCGTCAACTTTTATACTTATGGTACCATGCAAGACTGTCATGCTTCCCACGTTTTGCTAATGGCCAGGGACTGCTTGGTACTGGAGGTGTGCCTGCATGGACAGAGCTGTACCAGAGGACGGCCAGGATGACTGGTTGTTGCTACCTTTAAAGGTCTCTTAACTATAACGATTCCAACAGGCTATATATATCGCTCCAATGTGGAAAATATATAACACACCCTAAGCATGTAGTATTAATAACGGAATCCAGTATTAAAAACCAGGCAGTGCATTCGTAGACATCGTTATCACCTGGGGACAGTAAGCCTTGCTGTCTCCTCTGTATCTATATGATATGAAATACCACGAAGGAAAAATCGAATGTTTATTTATTTTATAGAAAAAATCAAATTTGTAACTGCAACAAATATGGAATAAAATTTACTTTGAATGGTACGGGAACTAGAACAACATTAATGGGATACCGACACCACTAAATTAGACCCAGTCCCCCTTTTCCAGAAGCAGTTTGTGACCTGACGCTCAAGATATAATACGACCGTAGGCCATAGGTCTGCATCAGTTGCGCTCAGCCGGTTAATCCTCGCTTTGCTTACCTCCAAAAACAAGTTTCACGATGGACATGGGATCGATCAATGCCTCTGAGTTCACAGTCTTCGACAGTTCTATCGTGGACGAGCCAGCTCAAGTGGCCCAGCTGTTGGCCACGTCTCACCTGAAGGTGTCGACCGCCAGGCTCACTCGTCGTCAGCTTGGAGAGGAACTTCGTCTCCTTCAGGATGTTTATCATGCGTCTCTTGATCACGGAAAGGCCTCCGTTAGGTCTGCCATGGTTCCTAGAGTAACTGCCCTGCTGACTCTGGTTCATCTGCTGGACCGGTACATCCTGCTGATGGCCAGGGACTGCCTGCGGCTAGAGGCGTGTCTGCGTGGGCCAATCCCGGCCTCCTTCGTGCATGCGTGGAGGGAGTCCCAGAGGGAGCTGCGCCTGAGGACGCCCAACATCCACGATTACTTCTTGTGGCGAGTGACGTCTTCTTCCCAAGATGAAGACGATAACAGCTTTTCTGGTTCCCTTCCCGATCTTGTGCTTTGGAGGCCCACTGACTAGAATAAAATTTGATTCTCACATGTATATATATAATATCCTTATCTACTAACGGAAACGCTGCACTACCAGCTGAAATAGGCGTATATATATGAATTTTTGGACTATATCATATTATCTGAGTTTTGATAGTGAAAACCTATTTTACGTAAGAAAGAACAATAGCTCGATATAGCTACTCCGTTAAGATGAAGGGTTTCTTCTTTGAATTTACAGCCTAAAGCTTATATATATGTGATATGCATATGAGTGACG
>NC_061851.1:33644258-33651758 GCF_019202785.1 Penaeus chinensis | reverse complement strand
AAGGCTGGTAGCAGGACGAGCCAAGCGGCACTGCGGAAAACTTGAATGCTGATAATTTTCTTTTCTCTGATACTCTTGGGGGATGAGTGAGAAGCCTACCCGACGGCTGCTGCGATCGCACTCTCTTCCAGGCGGGGATGAAAACAGCCTTGGCAAATCCGAGGGGTTACTGCCAGACTGCCAGAGAGCAGAGGCGTGCGTTCCTCGAGCAATACAGTAGGTCCATCACATACTACATTTAGGAGCTACACACTTTTCTTTATACATTCTTTACATGCCTTTATCTCCTACATTTTTCTTCCCATGGCAAAGCTTCATTTAATAGGGAGGTAAGGGTTACCCTGCACGGTTGAATATGATTATCATAAACAACCTCAATAATAAAGTAAATATCACCGTCTGTTATAAAATTATTATAATTACCAATCCATCAATTAAAGGATTATCATCACCTACCTATTGAATGCATCTTCGCATCGAAAATAAACAATAAAGACTTCCCAAACTCATTAAAAATCTCGACTCGCTCTTGTCCTTACCGCCATTCGGTACATTTCCCTTGTTGTGCTGTGTATTGCAAAATACCTGTTAATTTCTAACTTTACATTTCAATCACAGTGCTAATTCTTGTACTCTCTATTATGGCTATCAATATGGTTAGTTTCGGAATCTTGTTCGAAATGAAACTGAAAAATAATCAGAAAGGAAGAAAATCGTGAAGCTTCGAATCAGGGTTGGTTCTCAACCTCTCGTTTTTTTTTTGTTCATTTCATATCTTCGCTGTTTCCTTTCTCCCTCGTACACACGCTGTTGGTCTTCTTTTTCGCCATCCCTGCTTATTGCTTCATTCGTTCTTTTCATAAAGGAGTAAGCCAAATTGATAGAAAAGTCTTTTGTCTGTAATTTATTGACGACGTAATTATAGTGTATATGAAGGACGTAAGGACGGCCACACCACAGAATAGGCAGCAATAGTGAATAATGGCGGGCGCCTAATAAGTAAATTAGCTTAAAAAGAAAGTAATGTTGGTTGCACGAGCATCACTCATTGTTACTCAAACTATTGAGATAATCACGCTATTTCAAAACCTCATTGTGAGTATCTTCCAAAGGGGGTGCAAGTCCTTGGGGAAAAGGAGTAATTTCTCTAATTAGTCACATTATTGAAAGTTTAATTATAATGTCACTGCTTCATACTCACTAAAAGACTAACAAAACAAACATTTATTTAAAATCTGGCAGGGAATTTTATTTACAGATGCAAGGGGTGTGTGGAGGGAAGGACAAATTCCCAAAGAAGGGCGTGGTAGTTATAAGGGTAACAACCATTAAGTTAGAGATTTTAATTTCATTGCTGAAAAGCCACTGGTGGATAGGATGGATGTAAACTATATATATATATATATATATATATATATATACACACACACATATATACATATATATGTTTATATATAATTTATCGATACGGTAATGCATCATCTAACATATCGGTTATCATCTGGTGTGGAGGCTGCACTACAATAGAACCATCTAGTATGCAACGCGTCAATTGACAGTAATTTGTGTTTACTGAATTTTACAGCGTTTGTATTTGCTTCGGATAATTCCTTAATGAACTTAAAAGCTGACACTTAAGTAAAGTCCACATCTAGAACCACTTTACATAATCATCCTTCACTAACAAGGTAAACCTGTCAAGCAATGCTGAATGGTTACTTTTCACATTTACTCGAGGAGGTATTCCAGAACATTCCTAAACTGTCGCTGCCAAACTAATAGACTGATTCAGAGACTACATTACAATATTAATTCATGGGTCATCCGACACAATTTCATGAGATACAGTACACTTATTCACGAGGGACTCAGATTCATGAGTCAAATGTTTCGCGCAGTCGAGGGTGGAGTGTTTCCAGGTGCGTTTCGCTGCTCTGGGGATTTAAGATAAGCCATTTAATCGCATTGAAGGATTAGTATGTCGAAACCACTCGATCCTTCGGGACCAAATCAAGGATCACTTTCGTTCCATCTCCTTCGGATTTGATTTCATGCGCAGTAGGAGGTCGATGATAAAAGATAATTTGTTTTCCTTTTTTCCGCATAGACTAAGTTTTAACTTTTCTTTCTTTTCGTTGGTCGATCAACCTCCCCCTCTCTGTCTTTTTGTATATATCTGTCCCATCTCTCTCTCTCTCTCTCTCTCTCTCTCTCTCTCTCTCTCTCTCTCTCTCTCTCTCTCTCTCTCTCTCTCTCTCTCTCTCTCTCTCTCTCTCTCTTTTCCTTTTTGACAGTCCTTCCCTCCCACTCTTCCCTCCTCCTCTGTTCAGTCAATAAGGTATCGAAGGGGTCCTTACAAGAGTATGGTGTGGTGGTGTGTGATTTCGGTGGTTCAGAAAGACACATTAATTAAGACAAATATATGTTATTTATGGAATCTTCTGCAGGAATAGTTGCCTTGTATCCTTAAATAAGGTGAAGACAATTGCTCCAGTGATCTCCCGAGTGTTTGTGTGTATCACTTATGAGACTGATCAGTAAGTAAGTCTTCAGGCAGGTGAATCAAATACACCGAATGCCTTTCTATTACCTCGACATGAATACTACTCTTGAGATATTGCTCTGACAGCGATTTTCCATATAATGTAATGAAACTAATGAAGACGGGCATTGCTATTAAACGTTTGCTGTATGCCACACGATGTTATGTTCATATCCACCCGTAACATGCTATCAAATACGAGTTCATTTTCAACGCTTGGCCGCCTGGGAAGTCTCTCTCTCTTTCGATTAGGGTCCTGCGATAAGTCTGTATGGTAGCAGGACGAACCAAGTGGCACTACGGAAAACTTGAATTCTGATAATTTTCTTTTCTCCAAGACGTCGTGTCCGATATAAGAGGCGTCTTGAAGCGTGGGGCTTGCGTAGCGGTAACCCTAAATAGGAAGACATTACTCAGGTGACCTCCTGAAGGAAATAATTGAGATTTACCTTCGCTTTATCCCCCTCATCCTCAGCGTCTCTGTCTCAGCCTCTTATCTTTATATTGCTTCCTGGAATTGATGCTCACATGACAAAGGAAACATTTCTCTGTATTGATTTCTAAGACATGGAAATTACGAGCAACGATTTTAGTTTTTTGATATGGATCAGGCATGTTGGTATCAAATCATACGGATTTCTGGAATCTTTCTCTCTCTCTCTCACTTTTACTCTCAGACACACATGCAGAGAGAGAGAAAGAGAGAGAGAGAGAGAGAGAGAGAGAGAGAGAGCGAGAGAGAGAGAGAGAGAGAGATGTGTGAAATTGGATTCTGTTGACGAATCTTGGAGGCGAGCTCGTCTGATAACGTATGTAATAAGAACATTTCATCAGCAGCACTGTCAAAGAGGATGGAGTACGAGGTTATACAGGTGTGCGTATGAGTTTGTGTGTATGTTTCTGCATGTGTATGTGTGTCTGAGAGTATACATGTGTGGATGTGTATGTAAACGGATTCATTCATCGAAACATGTTGAATCTATATCAATACACCCGAAGATTTAAAAAAAAATAAAGATCAGGCACTGTGCTAAGTATATAAAAAAAGAAAGAATACAGATCACATACACGCGCGCAGGCATACACTTATCCCTCCGAATATGAGCTTTTACTTACATTCCATAAAAAAAAAAAAAAAAAAATTAGAAGAGTTGATAACGCTCTTCTTCTTTCTTATTAATTTTTTTTTTTGGCTTGACCTTCTTGTTGGGAATCTAACGAAGAGAAAGGCCTTTACGGTCATGCAATGGGAATAGGACGAAGAGGAGGAAATATTGCAAGGAAATATTTTACTGTCTCTTTGTTGTGTTCATGGTGGAACGAAAGAGTGAGAGCAAGTCCGAGGAAAAAAACTATGTGGGTAGGGAGGGGTTGAAGAGGGGAAAGGGAGGGAGGGAGGGAGATAAAAGGATGGAAGAGAGAGAGAGAGAGAGAGAGAGAGAGAGAGAGAGAGAGAGAGAGAGAGAGAGAGAGAGAGAGAGAGAGAGAGAGAGAGAGAGAGAAAGAAGCAAACTTTATCTCTCTAATATTTTATTCTGCATTTCCCCAACTTCTTTTTATCATTGATATGTAAGAGTGTAATGCTGTATTGCCTAATCCAAACACATTATTAGTTTGCATATCCTGCTTTTTCACATTGTATGTATTTATTATTCACACACACACACACATATGTGTGTGTGTGTGTGTGTGTGTGTGTGTGTGTGTGTGTGTGTGTGTGTGTGTGTGCGTTCGTTCGTTTGTATCATGATATCTTTTTGTGAGTAATGTATTAGTATTATATATCAATATTCAACAAAAGTATATTCAAATTAGAACCACATATTTGGTTGTCTAACTGCCTTCTTCTTGCGCGCAGACGAGGGAAACATAAAGCATTTCTTCAGACGTAATAATGTTCCCCAAAAATGTCGGAATGCGGAAATGAAAGGGGAAGACGCAATTTACACAAGTTATCTTTTGCAATGCAACTAAAATAAGTTGTTGGAAGTGCCCTGTTTAAAATGCATCTATCAAAGAATTGTATTGATATCAACTGCACGGAAGTTGTTTTATATCTATTCGGATATGTATGTACGAGTATATATATATATACACACACAAATATTTACACAGATATACACACACATACAGTATATATGTATGTGCATATATACATATACAGATACATATATATATATATATATATATATATATATATATATATATATATACCATACACATACACTAACAGATAAAAAACACACACACAAACATATATATATATATATATATATATATATATATATATATGGGTATATGTATATATGTATATATGTATATATATATGGTTTTATGTATATATGTATATATGTATATATATATGGGTATATGTATATATGTATATATATATGTGTGTGTGTGTCTAATATACATACATATATGTATGTAGTATATCCATGTTTATTTATAAATGCGTATGTATATACATTTATATTTATCTCTCTTTCTATAGGCCTTTTTTTTACAGCATCCCGAGTCCCCTAACCCTTTGTACATTGTACCACAGTCTCTCAGTGTCTACTAAACGATATCATCGAGATTTGAACTGACATACAAAGTACTGACATTTATTGAATTTATTCCTCTGCTGAATGATACAGTTGTCATAATAACAGTTTAAACCAAGATTTATTATTCTATAATCTAATAACAATAAACAGGTGGCATATAATGGATTTAATATTAGCAATAGTAAGAATTAGAAAATGACAGGAATATAATTTAACTATATTTTCAAATCCACGGTTAAGTTTAACTTTAACCTTCCCTTTGTCTACTAATTATAACTTAATGATCATTTAAAACATATAAACATGAGATGGAATCGAGTTACCACCTTTCCGTGATTACTTGGACAAAAAGTAATCGATCTCTTCCTTCTACCTTGCACAATAACCTTCCCCTTCCACTTTACTCTGGTCTATTGTTCCTTTCACAGTGCATTACTTAGCGCAATCGGAATTGTTATCTTTGACAAATTTCGTTGCTGTATCCACGCCTTCCCCCTTAAAAAATTCTAACAATGGCTAAGTAAAGAAGATGTTACTGTTTCTGTATACGAGATGAAAACAACTCGTTTGCCATATAATAACATCAGTAAGATAAACATAGTATAAAATCGACGGTAAAGGCAACAGATGAACAGGAAGTGCATACAGTAACATCAATAAGATACACAATGTATAGAATCGATAGCAACCAATAATATCAATAAGATGTTCAGAGTGAAACATCAATAAATCATACAGAATAACACGAATAACTACGCGAGTCAAGAAAAAACAAACAGAGAAATATGCATAATAATATACTATACTATAATATACTAATGTAAAAGTGTTACATAACCGTAACATAGATATACGTGGGAGTATAATGGAGTAAATTAATAATCTAAAGTAATACAATATAATACATGTGTGGATACACGGTAAGTAACTGCAATGAACAAGTATAAAATGCATATGCACGTATAACAAAGTTAACAGCTTCATAATGACAAGAAAAGCGAGTACAAGGTGAAATAGGCGCTGACTTTGACGGCGCCGTCAGTGACACGGCGATGCAACAGAGGACAATAGCCAAACGTAAAACATATAAAACCACAAAAAATAATAAGCAATGCGATATGGGGGAATAAAATTGATTAAACAATATATTAGAAACGTGAATGACATTCGCGGAAGGGAGAGAAATGTTTGTAACAGTGAGGGAGAGTTCAACGGATCGAGCAGGGTAGAATGTGGTGAGCAAATGAAGTGGTCTGAGGAGTGCAGATTGCTGAGTTGAAAGTCGAGTTGGCATGTTCGTGGAAGGATGAGTGAAGCGCTGACCATGAGGTCAGTCGGAGCGTTGTTGCAATTGACGTGTGTTATATTAGCGTCGTCTAATGGTCTCGTGGGACAGTCAGCAATCATCAATAATAGCGGAAAACTAGAAAAATTACGTATTAAAGAAATACAACTCTCAGTCCCTGCAGGAGGTAAAACAAACGACAATATATTCAAAACAACCGGGTGCAGGTGTCGATGGGCCAATGAGCATGTGTAGCAGTGGTGGTACGAGTGGGCGTGGGGAAGGTCGAGCTCGGCTACCCGGGAGACGCGTGACCCGCAGTCAGGTACTCCCGTGGCACGCTTGGGGTGACAGGGGTCATAATGACCATACTTTGCTTCGTGGCTCCATCTGAAATCATCAATGCCGTGCCAACCGTAGATGGCACGCTCACCGGCACCATACAATCCACGAAGGGAGGAAAAAAAGGTCTCTAGGACTATACTAATTAAATTATGTAACGCGGTGGTTCATGCACAAATATAGGGGTACGTCATGAGCTACGTGCGCGTGCTGAGGGAGTGTCATCCTCAGGCTTTGAAACAACTATAGGAGTGGGGCATCACGGAATGGAGGCGTCACGTGCCTCGTGTTCGCGAGCGAGTGCTAAGAGAAAACCTTCCTCAGGCTTAACAGAAATACCTATACCAGAGTATTTGCGAGTCGCGGCTGCGCGAGAGGTTACTGAGGGTAGTCCATCCTCAGGTTTAACAGGGACAACAGCAGGCGGGCCGTGACGCAGGCGTGGCTGGCTTGGCAGCGGGCACACGCAGACTCAGGGGAGTAACATTGTTAGTCGGTGTGGCTGGCTCGGGAGCGAGTACATAAGATTCATGAAATATGACAATGATACTGGGAACGTATAACAGCGAAAACGCAACGGAATGACGAAAAGAAGGACATCTTGCTTTACCTGGAAGACCGAGATCATATGCAAACACACCACTCACGGCAACTTTGTCCTGTGATAATTTGCAACGGACGAAATAAAAGAGTCAAATACACTGAGTTTCGTCGTCTATACATTTGTGCCGAGACAGTGGGAAATTCAGGTCACAGTGTTTGTGGGAGTGTTTGTGGGA
>NC_061851.1:33621758-33624258 GCF_019202785.1 Penaeus chinensis | reverse complement strand
GATGTGAACTTGTGCCAAATGATAAAATTAGTTAATCAAATGGAACGGAAAGTTTTCGAATAAACTATACACCATTACGGAAAGTGATATGCCACTATACGTAGAATAAAACATCAGTATAAAACCTAAGAACAGTGTGAGCATCCAGAATTATTAAGACATAGCTCACGAGAATGAAAAATCTTGTAAAGGATCACCAGAAAAAGTTAAACTTAATAACAGGGAATTTCGTTGGTCCGAAAGGTTAACAAATCGGACACCTAGAGAAGGATATCCAACTAAGAGGAGACCATTTGGAATGCGGAGAGAGGAGAGTAAAAAGGAAGACAGGAATGCATTGGTGGAGGAAAGCAAATCGTAGAGCAGTCTTTTTTCCTGCAGTGAACCGAAAATACAGATTGATGCTGTGATGTTTGTGTGTGTGTGTATATATATATATATATATATATATATATACATATATATATACATATATATATATATATATATATATATACATATATATATATATATATATATATATATATATATATATATATATGTGTGTGTGTGTGTGTGTGTGTGTGTGTGTGTGTGTGTGTGTGTGTGTGTTTGTGTTTATATATATATATGTGTGTACGTATGTATATATACATATATATATTTATGCGCACACAAACACACACACACACACACTCACACACACACACACACACACACACACACACACACACACACACACAGATAATTTGTATAAATATATTTCGTGTGTGTGTACCTGTATTCACACCATAAAACACTGCCCCATTAGTAGTAGAGCTATCGTACCCTTTGCAATTTAATGAATGGTTCGCAAATAGACTACACCAATATTCCCTGTCTAATCGGTCCCTGATTAGAAGTCTTTGAATCACGTTACTCGATATCAAGCTATTAATGTATTTTCATCACTTGTAACTGAATGGATTAGAAAGTTGTTCTTAACTATAACCTAAACTGTCGGGTAAATTCGTCTCTGGTTAATTAGCTATAACAAGATTGACTAATTAAGTGGCCCCATGAAATAAAGATTGGACTATTGATGAGTTCTTACAATATCATTATTCTGAATTAAGATAGTACTATTAATGATAATTCTTCTCGTGCTACTACTACTAATATTACTACCCCTGCTATTAATATTACTACTGCTACTACTTTACGACTACTACTTCTGATAGTGCTACCACCATTACCAATAATGATAATAATGAAAATCTAAGTAATGACATAATCATTTCGAAATTCTCACTTACCTTAACCCTTTTTACAGTTTAGGAATAATTTCCCACGAGTCCAGAATTATTCCACACATCTCCCTCTGAGTAATTCGTCTCTCTCTCTCTCTCTCTTTCTCTCTCTCTCTCTCTCTCTCTCTCTCTCTCTCTCTCTCTCTTTCTCTCTCTCTCTCTCCCTCCCTCACTCCTCCCTCTCTCTCCCTCTCTCTCTCTCTCTCTCTCTCTCTCTCTCTCTCTCTCTCTCCCTCCTTCCCTCCTCCCCTCTCTCTCCCTCTCTCTCTCTCTCTCTCTCTCTCTCTCTCTCTCTCTCTCTCTCTCTCTCTCTCTCTCCCTCCTTCCCTCCCCCCCTCTCTTTCGCTAATGCCATTCCTCGCCTTTTCTTCCTTTTTCGCAATTCCTTTCCTTTCGTAACCTGTCTGGCATCCCCTTTTCACCATTCTTCTCAATCTCAAGGCGTTTAACATCTCTTACAGCTTTTGGTTTTTTATTCATAAACGCTTCAGTCTTCACCTTTTACTCTGCATTTTTTTTTCCATAGTCTACGTTCCAGCTAAAAAAATATGAGATACTTATCCCTGCCATCGAAAACCCGTGTTGTTATTTGTAGGATCATTGTGGTTTAACATTAAATTTCTGGTCAAGTTGTTGAATAAAACCCATTCATTATTCAGCTCGGGTGGGTATGTTAGATAGAGGATTTTGGATTCGTATTGTTATTCTTGGGTTGTTTCATATCTGGTAATTATAAAAGTATCGAATAAATTATTCAAATAATTATGTATCTAGCAATATATGATATCTTACGACGCATCCTTATTGTCTAAAAGCAATGACGTCATTGACTCTTGTACACCCTTGTCGATCTGTGAGATTTCTTATTGTATATGTTTCCATATATTTTCTTTGAAAATGGTTCAGGAATGATGACGATAAATACATAATCGAAAAAAAAAAAAACACGGACGAAATAAAATATCTTATTAATATTTGCACTGAATGAAGGCAAAGGGGCGTGGCTTACTCAGTGGTTGCCACCTAGGATTTTCATCGAGACGAAATGGTGCTACCTGTGTTAAAAGTACCAAAATAACTACCATGGGGAAAAGTCAGTGCTAATTTTCAGTCTCCATGGCTGAGTAATTACAGATTCCTTTACCCATGTTGTTGTATTTAGAAAACAGTTTGTCTTCGGTCTATCTGCGGCGCTGCTCTCGTCTCCTGGTTCCTTGCGCAGGTCAGAATCT
>NC_061851.1:33616758-33619258 GCF_019202785.1 Penaeus chinensis | reverse complement strand
AAAATGAAAGTGTTCCAGATTAAAACAAGAGCAAAAATGATCAGACTGTTTGACGCCGCTAAACAGCCAGCAAGACCTGCGGTTAAATCATACAATTGATTCAAAATAGCATACAACAATGCATAATCACACCCTTTGATGAAATTGAAGCCATTATTAACGTGAGAAATATCGATATCCTTTGTATCTGTGAAAAATGGCTTCATTAAAAAATGTTCATTCATTTACTCAATATTCAAAATCTTATTTATAGATGTGATGCGGGGCGATGTTGAGGAATTCGCATATACATAAGAGATACCCTTAAAGCAAATCAAATCACCACAGCTGTAAATATAACAGTTGTAGGGGGAACCTGTGTAACTATATAGAGTAGTATGTATCCTCGCTTCAATTTTGGTACAGTTGAGAGACATCCTCATTTTACAACAAAATCTTTTAACCATTTCGATTCTTTCTTTGAGAAATACCAGTGACAAGAAACCCCATTTTTCATCTTACGTGACATAAATGACAACCTAAATAAATCTAGTGCAAAGGTAGCCGGGATTATCAAGAAATAAATCAAAACAGTCTATAGGCAAATGTACCCGCAATCGCTTTCTATCTAACAGTCATTACTGTTACATCTATAGTAAACCTGTGCCTACACATCATTTTTGAAAATTGTATTATAACACACGTTTCCAAATCAGGAGATGCAGGTCAACTGAGTAAATAATTTTCTATCATTCTACCCCCAGTGATAACTAAGGTGCTAAAGACAATAGATGCAGATCAATTAACTACATTCTCAGCCTCCAATAATCTTATATTTGGAATGCAGCATAGGTTTAGAAGTAAGTGGTCCACCGAAGCACCATTATGACAAACCCAAAACCAAATTCATGATAACATAGACAAAAACAAATAAATCTACTCACAGCAGCCTTTGATAGTGTCACCCTCCCTCCTTCCCTCCGTCACTCAATCCCTGTCTCCCTCCCCCCTACCCCCCTCCCCCCTCTCTCTTTCTCTTTCTCTTACTCTCTCTGTTCCCTTGCGTGTAAGCTTGCGATAGCGGGCGGGCAATGGGCCGCATGTAAGTCTCTCAACCGCCGGCGAAACAATAGAGGAAAATCTCGCACGGAAGAATGAACGCTGAGATGTGACAAACATAGTAATAATAGAGGCAGCAAAACCTTGTATATTAAGTTACAATGAAAAATATCTGGAAAAACACTACTGCACAGCAAATTAACACTTTACCGATATCTAGTGTCTGACGTCATCTTGTACGGTTTGAGGAATTGCTTTGACTGTCTGTCAAAATATCTGCTTCTGCTTCTCTCCTCTTTCAGTTCGTCTGGCTCTCATGTCATGTCTGTCTCTGCCTTTCTCTCAGTCTGCCTGTTTCTCATCGTTTGTCATGACTGTCTCTGCTTCTCTCTCAGTCTGTCTGTCTCTTATCGTTTGTCAATATGTCTGCCTCTGCTTCTCTCTTAGTCTGTCTGTCTCTTATCGTTTGTCAATATGTCTGCCTCTGCTTCTCTCTCAGTCTGTCTGTCTCTTATCGTTTGTCAATATGTCTGCCTCTGCTTCTCTCTCAGTCTGTCTGTCTCTTATCGTTTGTCAATATGTCTGTCTCTGCTTCTCTCTCAGTCTGTCTGTCTCTCATCGTTTGTCATGACTGTCTCTGCTTCTCTCTCAGTCTGTCTGTCTCTCACTGTCTGCCTCTGGTTCCGTCGTCTTTCTCTTTTTCTGGGACCGCCCCTGAGACACGGTAAAGCGCTATTCATGAAAGGTCTATGGCTGTTGTTTACGAATTTTTCTATGATTTGCGTTGTTGCCACATTTCAAAGTTAATCAGGTAATAGAACAAACATTTACATCGTTACAGACTCTGTGAAGATAACTGACTGCTGGGATATGTTAAAATGCAATAATTCTGACTTCTATAACAGCATTAGTATTACACAACTCATATGTTTAGATGTAATTTGGGTTTGTTATTTTATTTCCTGTAAATATGAAGACATGAGATCAATTCATGGTGGACAATAAATCAGAACGGGCCTCTAAAGTCTATTGGTCATTAATGATGTGTGATTTCATCTGTCTTTGTCTCGGCAAATTTGTCTATGACTCCCAACGAAAATGTTTTTCACAGGCAGTAATTTTTCTATAACTCCGCCGAACTTTTAAAACAAACACACACACACACACACACACACATACACATATGCATATGTATATATATATATATGTATATTTACACACATATGTATATATACATGCATACATACATACATACATACATACATACATACATACATACATACATACATACATACATACATACATACATACATATATATATACATATATATAAACATATACATATATACATACACATACATATATATAAATATACATACATACATACATAATATATACATACAAACATAATATATATATACATATGTATTTAAATGCATATACATACACAAACAAGCATACA
>NC_061851.1:33609258-33611758 GCF_019202785.1 Penaeus chinensis | reverse complement strand
TCCTTATTGACATTTTCTACCCGATTGCATTTTTTTCAGATGTTTTTATGCATTACTTTCAGGAAAAAAAATTTCATTCAGTTTTTCGAAATTCAACCACAGCCGCCTCCACGGACGTAAATGCGAATATTTTAATTGAGAGATACAAATGCAGCTTCGGGTATCCACTTCACTATTAAAGTATGTAGATATATGTATATATGTATGTGTGTGTGTGTGTATGTGTGTGCGTGTGTGGTGTGTGTGTGTGTGTGTGTGTGTGTGTGTGTGTGTGTGTGTGTGTGTGTGTGTGTGTGTGTGTGTGTGTGTGTATGTGTGTGTGAGTGTTTCTGTGTGTGTGTGTGTTGAAGAAAATACGCAATGTACAAACTAAATATATTGAAAATGGGATCCAAGTGGATTTCAAAACTATAGTCGCTTTATTTTACCCTTACACACACACACACACACACACACACACACACACACATACACGAAAGCAGTACGTACATAGAGAGAGAGAGAGAGAGAGAGAGAGAGAGAGAGAGAGAGAGAGAGAGAGAGAGAGAGAGAGAGAGAGAGAGAGAGAGAGAGAGAGAACGAAGCATGTAATTTGATACTCAGACATTAAGACCACCTGCGTTCTTCGTATGTACATACACACCCCGCCTGGCGCTCTGGGGGGGAGTAAAAATCTGGGTACGGGGTAAATTTTGACGGGAATATTGGCATGGATATTACTTCCCGGCATGAAATATAACGCTGTCATTGGCATCCCTCGGAGCACGCGGTTGCTATTGCAGCTGTCTGGAACGATGTCATATTTCCCCACCGCTACGTAATTCTAATGAAAGCATGTGAGGTATGGATGAAAATGCACGTCTGTTGAGAGTGGCTTTTATCTTCATTAATAATAAGTAGGTCTAGTGAATACACGTTATAGTTTCATCAAAGATAGGTAGTTTCTAATGAAGATATGATACATATTTTTACTAAAAATCTGCTGTTCTGAAAAGTTGACATCACGCTCTCCGAAATTTATCACGACAGACATGAAACTAATAAACACTTTATCAATACCATTTATCAATAATCTTGACAATATAAGTATAGACAGTCATGACAAGTGTGAAATGAACGGGAGTTAGCCAAGTGTCAAGTTCTATTTTCGCTTTGTCATAAACCTTCGTGAATGAGGATGAATGGGAACAGCCCCAAGGAACCCCCCCCCCCCCCCCCAACACGACCTTGGTTCTGTCATTCATACCTTTTCTGACTTTAATGAATCTGACGATTATTAATAATTCGGCTCATTTCGTTTTCTAATGATTTCGAGTGAAATGAGTGAAATGAGTGAAATGATTCTCGTTTTCTGATGATTAAAATGATAATCGTATTCAAATGAGTAGACTTCAACACATTACGACAACAAATCTCAAAATATATCTAATTAGTTTGTAATTAGTTTTCTCAGTCGTTAAAGATTCAAAACGTGTTTTTTTTATGATAAAGAATAGGTGGGACACTCTAGAGATTAAAGGAAGGAGAAGAAATAAAAGGAAGAAACGGCTGGAAAAGATTAAGCAGAATGCGAAGAGGAAAAAGAGGAGGACGAATTGAAGACTGAATGGGGGAACGAGAAGAGAAGGAAGAAGGAGGAAGAGAGGGGAAGGAAAAGAAGGCATGGAGGAGGAAGGAGAAGAAGAGAAGGAAATAGAGGAGGGAGGGAAGAAGAGAATTAGAGGTTACAGTAGGAAGACGCATTTGGGGAGAAGGAAAGTAAAGGAGGAGGGAGAGAAATAGGAGGGAAAGGAAGAGAGAGGAAAAGGAGAAAATAGAAAGAGAGAGATGAGGGAGAGGAAGAAGAAGAAGCTGCAAAGAAAGAAAGCAGAAGAAAAAAAAACGAAACAGAAGAAATGTAATAAAAAGAGAAAAAAAAAGAAAGAAAAAAGAAAGTGAGAAAGAAAGAAAAAGAAAAAAAAAAAAGGGAGAGGACACGTAGAAAATCCTGGCGAGTGACCAGAGGATGTTGGAAGGGGGGTGGGGGACGGGGCTGTGGGGGGGGGGGGGGGGGGGGTGAGACAGCCAAAGGAACTCGACAATAACAGGAAAAAGAAGAGAGTTGACATGGGAATGAGGATTCAGAAGAAGAAAAAAGAAAAATGGCAAAGATTAACGAGAAAGGAAGGGAATAAAGACGGAAAAAGAACAGAAGAAGAGCTATTGATGTGACGTGAGAGACAGATGGCTACGGGTTACAGGGCTTAGAGGGAGAGAGATTAAGAACCGCGGGCTTTGGACGCGGGAACGGAAATTGGAACGGGAATGGGAACGGGAATGGAGATTGGGAAACGGGAATGGGAATGGAGAATGGGAAATGGGAATGGGAATGTGAGCGGGAATAGAGAACGGGAAACGGGAATGTGAATGTGAACGGGAATTGAGAGTGGGAATCGGGAACGGGAATTGAGAATGGGAAACGGGAATGGGAATGTGAACGGGAATTGAGAGTGGGAAACGG
>NC_061851.1:33586758-33599258 GCF_019202785.1 Penaeus chinensis | reverse complement strand
GGATATTAAAATACAGTGTGCTTGAGGAAGCAACGATTGACAACGATTGACAAGCAAAAAACATTCTGCTTCGAGGGAAAAGTTTGAGGACACGAACATATGATATAAAAAGGAAAACAATAAATTTGCAATAAAAGAAAATCAGCAACAATACGAAGCAAAACGGTCTGTTTCTTAGCCGAAGGCGAGTGGTTCCAGGATAGGTTGAGACAAAAAAAAAAAAAAAAAAAAAAAAATAATAAATAAAAAAATAACAATAAAACAATAAAAAAAGGGTTTCTTACCCCATATCATGCAGGAAATTACTTGGTTACTTGCTTCAGCCCAGAGCTCGCTTTTTCTGCTCTCGCTTAGAATACGTGCAGATTTTTGGCTCTTCGTTTTTCCTTTTGGTTTATCCGGGTCATTAGCAAGGGTCGTGTTAGGCTTTTGGCAGGGCTGTCCTGGGGCCCCGCCTGTCAGTTGCTAGGAGCCGAATTAATGAAATCTGATTCAAGCCATTCAGTCCAGTTCGTTCGGTAATGAATTCAACCAATTTCCACACACACACACACACACGCACACGCACACACACACACACACACACACACACACACACACACACACACACACACACACACACACACACATATATATATATAATTTATATATTTAATACTCTCTTGCACGTTATTTTAACAGAGGGTTGGTGATTTTGAATCCATGAATACCAACACATATATAATCATGTTCATTCAAAACTCTAAGTAAAACATGGCCTTGCTCTGGTCAACAAATTATTTAGGCCAATCATATATGTCTCAACAAAGATAAAACATAAAATAAAGATACACAAATATAAATTAATTATAAAGATTGGTGGACAGATTACAACACACACACGTAAAGCAAATGCACACTCACACGCACATGTACACGCGCACGCTACACGTACACGCACATCCTGTATTTCATCGCTGTAGTTTGAGTGAACTTGAAGACTGTAAAATATTTAAGCATTATGAATATGTAAAGCCTTGTGCTTGAATTCTTTATAAATCTGTATGTTTCACGAACGATACTAGCTAAGTTCTTAAATTCACTAGATAGGCATACACTAGCACTATCATCAGCACACAGTCAGGTATGGAAACATCGGTCATCTGTCAACAAAATATTTAGATATAATTTTCAAAGATTCCAGTGTACTTTGATCACCTTTGATATGTTGTTAGGTGTGAGGTAATGCGTATACTTGGAATTTGAGATTATTTAAAGGCGGATAAAAAGGAAACCCGTGCGCAATTGTACGTAAATACACCAGATACAAACACAAGCATACATAAACATGCGCAGATATACGCTAAAACACACACACACACACACACACACACACACACACACACACACACACACACACACACACACACACACACACATATAATCCTGCACAGCCAAATCTCATCACACCCCCCCTACACATCTGTATTCTGCACACCGTTTGCCACTAAAATTTTAACACAGAGGAAATTAAGGGCTACCATTACAGACAGCATACACCCTTCCAGCTAGACATTTAACAAATTTTAGTGCTTGTAAAAAAAAGGGAGACATAAAAGACGAATTTCCTAAAACCAAATTTTCACAGAATTCCAAAATCGGAGGTATGAAAACATCGTCAGAATACAGCGTCGTTGCCCGCTAGCATGGCTGGCGGGGTAGAGCTCGGTGCTACGTAATAAATTTCGCAATAAACCGTCGCTTCAGCCTAGAGCCCGCTTTTTCTGCTCTCGCTTAGAATACGTGCAGATTTTTGGCTCTTCGTTTTTCCCTTTTGGTTTATCCGGGTCGTTAGTAAGTGATCTGGAAGTGAAATGATTTTTTGGGGTAAAATGAAATAAAGTGATTGTTAATTGTTTCGTATGTCTTCTTCGTTTGAACATAAGATATTTTGTATTTTCTCCTTCGTCCTTTTGTTATCAAGTATGCGATGTGAGATGGACATGTATCAGGTTCTGAAATTTGTTTTTTTTTATGGTGCATGAATCAGCAAGTTAGGTTTACGTGCTCAGAATACTAATAAAATCCCTCTTCCCTCTCTTTTCTACTTTCTCCATCTCTTCCATCCCATCTCTCCCCATGAACGAACTCGCTCCTATGATCATTCTTCCTCCTTTCTCCTCTCCTATTGCTTTTCCATCCACTTCCCATCCACTCAGCACGAGTCCCAATATCCCGCAAAAATAGGCAAGTACCCCCCACTCCTCCATCGCCTCCGGTCGCCTTCCTGAAGAGCTCCTGGCCGGTCGATCACCAATTCTCCTCCGCGGACGACGAAAGGCCCCCCCCTTCCCCAGAGCCCGCGGGAGACGCCCTGAGTACCCTGTGCAAACTCCTCCAGGAATACAGTCATCGGGACTGCCGGATTGGAGGATCTGGAGGAGAGTGGTTGGTCCTCGTGGCACCTTCGGCTTCATCAGCAGCCAAGGGCGCGATGCCTCCCTCGCGGCCTCGTCGGTTCCCTCTCCTCGCCGCCTCCTCAGTACCTTCCCTTTAAATAGTGTGAAAATGGGAGATTTCGCAGGTTTACAGAGGGAAAGAATGTTTAATGGATGGATGAAACACTTTCAATGTTTGCAGCATATATTGTAGTGCATTTATGACAAAGTCCACGTGACATTATAAAGGTTTCAGTAGGACTACATTCGGTCATATTATTGTTTTCATCAATATATATATATATATATATATATATATATATATATATATGTGTGTGTGTGTGTGTGTGTGTGTGTGTGTGTGTGTGTGTGGGTGTGTGTGTGTGAGTGTATATTTTTACACACACACACACACGCACAAATATTTGCATGTGTATTTACGCGCGCGCGTGTGTGTGTGCGTATTTATACATATTTACTATATTTATATAGTAGATATGTACAAACACACACACACACACACACACACACACGCACACACGCACGCGCATATATATATATATATATATATATATATATATATATATATATATATATATATGTGTGTGTGTGTTAATTCCTGGAGCGGTTGAGGTTCAAGTCCCTGTTAGGGAGGGTTGTTTATATATATGTATATATACATATATATACATATATAATATATATATACATATATATGATATATGTATGTGTTTACATATATACATAAATTGTATATATATATATATATATATATATATATATATATATGTATGTGTACATCTTTATGTGTGTGTGTACTGTTACGTAGCTTTCGTTCCCTAACAATGACACTAGTTGTTGCAGAACAGGGCGCATAACAGAACCCAATCTAAGTTCATATAGTTTGGTGTCAAACGTCATACAATTTATAAATATCCTTTTGTTTCTATAGCACTGCTAGTTTTTAGAGTAATATAATGTAGGTATGCAAAGGTAGGGAGTATAAAGCCAATTTATAATTAATTTGTATTTACACCAATCACCGGATAACATACATGTACAAAAATCACCTCATCCGCAAACTTATATAAGTCACAAAACACCAGAAATAATATTCACATTGATATATACCTATACTGTAATACAGAAGTATTAATAAGGGCAACTTACAAACATAAAAGTCAAAATTATCGTAACCACAACCCGGCTCCGCCGACCACCGACCAGCCATAGTCACCTCCTTCCACAAGTCCGTCCAAGGTCGTTCTCCCCCTCCCTCGTCCTTACTCCCCATACAACCCATTCTGAGTCGACCAGACCGAAACCCGAACCCGAACAAATCACCACGTCTCGTCCACGTATTCCGAGTCCCGTTAGTCCGTCGCAATCGGAGTAAAGCGCTGTCAGGTCATGCAGAGGTCATGCAATTAGCTGACGGTCATACGCAGGTCGATGGTCGATCGGCAGCCATGTAATACCTCCCTCCTTAAAAGAAAAAGAGAAGTATTACTTTCTTTTTACTGAAATGGTTATACATTTTACAATGTGATGCACAATATAGAGCATATCAGTGCCCATTCACCTATTAAATTAGTCAAACCGTATATCACATCACCATATCCTGTAGTATTTATTTTGTGTGTGTGAGACAGAAGCTTAGCTGATGCAAAAAAAAAATAATACAATCATTTCAAATCAGACTAGTATACTATAATTTATCATTCTGCAACTCGTATGTTTTGCCTACCCTCGGGACAAAGCATCAGCTAGTACATTTTCTTTTCCTCTTATATGATTAACGCTGAGGTTATATTTTTGAAGCTCTAAACTCCATCTTAGAATCCTCTGGTTCTTACAGCTCATTTTAGATATAAAGGTTAAAGGATTATGGTCTGTATAAATATTTACAGCATCCTTAGTAGGATACAAGTAAATTTCAAAGTGCCTTAAAGCTAAAATCAAAGCAAGAGTTTCTTTCTCTATTGTAGAGTAATTTCTCTGATGCTTGTTAAATTTCTTGGAGAAATAACACATTGGATGATCAACACCAGCTGCATCAGCCTGACATAACACGGCACCAGCACCTATGTCACTAGCGTCTACATACAGGATGAAGCCCTTCTCAAAGTCGGGTGAAATGAGGATGGGTGAAGACGTCAGCATGGCTTTGATGGTCTTAAATGCCTTTTCACATGAATTTGACCAAATAAATTTAACCCCTTTCTTTAACAAGTCAGTCAGTGGAGCAACAATATCAGAAAAATTAATCACAAACCTCCTGTAGTAGCCAGCCATGCCGAGGAACCTCATCACCTCTCTCTTGGACTTGGGTACTGGGTACTTTTCTATTGCATCTATCTTACTATTCAAAGGCTTGACCTGTCCCTGACCAACTTCATATCCCAGGTAAGTTACACGTGCATGTGCGAAGTCACTCTTGGCAAGGTTTACCGTTAGGTTCGCTGTCGCGAGCCTCTCAAACAGTGCCTGCAGCCTCTCCAGATGTTCCACCCAGTTTTCACTGTAAATTATTATATCATCCAGGTAAGCTTTACATCCATCTAGTCCAGAAATTAGACCATTAATTAAACGCTGGAAGGTTGCGGGGGCTGTTTTTAAACCAAACGGCATTACACAGTATTGAAAGAGTCCATCTGGTGTCACAAATGCAGATATTTCTTTCGCTCTTTCTGTCATGGGAATTTGCCAGTATCCCTTTAACATATCTACCTTAGTTACAAACTTGGCCTTGCCCACCTGATCAATGCAATCATCAATACGAGGTATAGGATAGGAATCGTCCCTTGTTAGTTTATTTACCTTCCGAAAATCCGTGCAGAAGCGAATTCCACCGTCAGCCTTGGGTACTAGTATACATGGGGAACTCCAGGCACTCAAACTGGGCTCAATGATTCCGTTTTCCAACATATACCGAACCTCATCTTTCATCTGCTTACCTTTTGTGGGATTTACTCTATATGGATGTTGCTTTACTGGGCCACTATCACCAATATTAATGTCATGATACATTAAACTCGTACGACCCGGAACATCAGAAAATAGGCAAGAAAAATCCCAGAGTAAGTTAGTCAGCTGCTGCTGTTTAGAAGAATCTAGATGAGCAAACTTATTTTCTAGATTATTAAGAATATGAGAATTAATCAATTTAGAATGAGGCACCTCAACTAGGGGATCGTCATCTTTCTCGTCATCATTACCAACCACACTTTTTATATCATTCAACATGATTGAATAGTTGTCTTTGCATTCATCTACAGGCGGGTCAATGCGTTCTACATATTTCTTTATCTGATTAACATGACATAGCCGTGACTGTTTACGCTTACCGGGAGTCTGAATTACATAATTAAGATCACTTAGCTTTTTCTCCACGATACAAGGTCCAAAATAACGCGCCTTCAGTGACTGCCCAGGGACGGGTAGGAAGACCAGTACTTTTTCTCCTGGTGAAAAAGATCGTGACTGAGCATCTCTGTCGTACCACGCCTTCATCCGTCTCTGGGCCTCACTGAGGTTCGCTCTTGCCAGCTCACATACTCTGTGGAGTTTGTAACGAAAGTCCATTACATGGTTTAATATATCAGACCTATCATCATTATCTAGCCATCTCTCCTTCAACATCTTTAGTGGACCCCTCACCTCATGCCCGAACACAAGCTCAAACGGGCTAAACCCCAGTGTATCCTGTATACATTCTCTAGCGGCAAACAATAAGAGCGGAACCATTTCATCCCACTGCTCGTCTGTCTCATGACAGTAAATGCGAACCATATTTTTTAATGTTTGGTGGAATCTCTCCAGCGCGCCCTGCGACTCTGGGTGGTACGCGCTTGACACACGATGCTGTACGCCCATCCGTTGCATAGCTGCCTGAAAAGCTTTAGAGAGGAAGTTACTGCCTTGATCGGACTGGATCACCCGAGGTATCCCGTATGTGCAAAAGAATTTAGCGAGTTCTTTGACTATTGTCTTGCTATTAATCTTACGTACAGGGATCGCCTCAGGATATCGGGTGGAAGAACACATAATAGTGAGGAGGTAATTATTACCGGACTTCGTTTTGGGGAGCGGGCCAACACAGTCTATAATTACATGACTAAAAGGTTCAGAGATCGCAGGAATCGGATACAAGGGCGCTACAGGGATCTTCTGGTTAGGTTTTCCCACGACCTGGCACTGATGACACGATTTACAATAATTTGCAACATCTCTACGTAACCCCGGCCAATAGAAATGGTTCATTATTTTTCTACACGTTTTGTTAATACCCATATGACCTGACAATGGTGAATCATGAGCAAGGCTAAGGATCTGTGACCTGTAAGGTGTTGGGACAACGATCTGGTGTATCACTTGCCATTCGTCTCCCGCACCCACGTGACGAGGCCTCCACTTTCTCATCAAGACGCCACCCTTCTTATAATAACCCGCAGGTATATCTGACACATCATTTTCTGACCCAGCTAATTCAGCAATCTTACACAGTTCTGCGTCACATTTTTGCTGATCTACAAGGCTCCCTTTATCAACGGGGAAGCCACTTAGCTTGTCATCACCAGCATCAGTCTCGTGGCTACATATTGAAGCTTTATCACCACCTCTCACGTCATTTCCATCACCACATACCTTGCCTTTATCAAACACGCACCGACTCGCACGAGCTGTCGTGGGAGGGTCGTTCCCGACACGGCCAGCCTCCCGCATGGCTCTCGTGACCGCACAAGCAGGGAACACGTCCATGTCCTCTTCTGCAAGCTGTTCACCGTCGTTTAGGTCTGGAGTACTTAGAATTGCTACATTAGTTTGGAGTTTAGCAAATACCTTGTCTCCTGCCAAGTCATTTGCTAATATAAATGATACACCTTCTATGGGAAATTTAGGCACCACTCCCACAGATACTTCTTTATCAAAGAAATGAGATTTGAGATTAACTTTATACAACGGAGCAATCAGATGCCCGCACTCAACACCGGCTATGACGACATTAGCGTCCGAAGTCTTCCCCGCTAGCGGCAATACACCTTCCAAGAGCAGTGACTGCGACGCTGCTGTATCTCTTAATATTATAATAGGCTTTTCGCCACTTTTATCACCAACCAGGGATACACTTCCTTCTGAACAAAACGGTTTGAATTCATCCCTTACATTTCTAAATCTATCTGTATCAGGAAGCAAATTGACATCTACTGGACTTTTTACATCTTTAAATCTTGTGCTGGCAAGAGCTACGGGAACATCCTTGGACTTGTTATCTTTCAAGAACCAGCAATTGCTGACAGTATGACCCAACAACTTGCAATTAAAGCATCTGACTGATTTCTTTCTATCATTACTGGAATTATGACCAGGACTGGCGGTCTCTCTCTTATCACCTCTAAATTCATTCTTACCTGTCGGCGAAGTGGGTTGTGGTTTTACAATAGTCTTAGGACCCTCAACACTTCTGTGGATCAAAGCATAATCTTCTGCCATTCTGGCAGCTTCATCTAACACTTTTACCCTGTTTTCATTTAAATATACCTTAATGCGGTCAGGTAGACATTTCTTAAATTCTTCTACAAGAATCAGTTGATATAACTTACCATAATCATTATCCACTTTATCACTCTCACACCAACGAGCAAGCAAACTATCTTTCTCTCTAGCAAAATCTAAAAAACTTTGATTGTCCCTTTTCCGTAGATTACGAAACTTTAAGCGATAGGCTTCCGGCACCAATTCGTATCCTTTTAACACAGCCATCTTCACTTTATCATAGTCACGAGAATCCGTCACTGACATTGACATGTAAATTTCTTGAGCCTTACCGGTAAGGACAGATTGAAGCAGCACCGTCCATTGTTCTTTAGGCCAGTTAGAACTAATTGCTATTTTCTCAAAATATCGAAAATAATTATCTACTGTATTTTCTTGGAATGGGGGAACTAATTTTGCGTTAGCAGAGATATTAAATGGCACAGCAACGGGTGATGCCCCTCTGAGCTCTAACTCCTTTAATTTAATTTCTCTCTGTATATCTAGTTCACGCATGCGGCACTCGTTCTCTCTCTGGCGTACCTCTAACTCACGCATGCGGTATTCATTCTGTAATTCAAGTTCTTTTATCCTAACCACATCGCTGTCTTTTTCTACGTATTCAAGTGCACTGTCATCTAACAACCCATCATCTACCATATACTTAATCAACTCATTCCTAATCTGAAATTTAAACAAACCCCTCCTTACATTAAATTCAATCTTTTCAGCAACTTTCAGCAAATCCGACTTTCTCAAATCCATCAAAGCCTCCACTGTAGGGGACTCGAGGAATTTTTCAACATCAAAAGGCATCTTGAAAATTTTACTCCCACCTTTACAATAATGAATATATTTCAGCAATCATTTACATTAAACAGCATACTTATACTCACACAAAGAAACAAAGGAATATCCCGGTCAGGCCCCCAACTTTGTTACGTAGCTTTCGTTCCCTAACAATGACACTAGTTGTTGCAGAACAGGGCGCATAACAGAACCCAATCTAAGTTCATATAGTTTGGTGTCAAACGTCATACAATTTATAAATATCCTTTTGTTTCTATAGCACTGCTAGTTTTTAGAGTAATATAATGTAGGTATGCAAAGGTAGGGAGTATAAAGCCAATTTATAATTAATTTGTATTTACACCAATCACCGGATAACATACATGTACAAAAATCACCTCATCCGCAAACTTATATAAGTCACAAAACACCAGAAATAATATTCACATTGATATATACCTATACTGTAATACAGAAGTATTAATAAGGGCAACTTACAAACATAAAAGTCAAAATTATCGTAACCACAACCCGGCTCCGCCGACCACCGACCAGCCATAGTCACCTCCTTCCACAAGTCCGTCCAAGGTCGTTCTCCCCCTCCCTCGTCCTTACTCCCCATACAACCCATTCTGAGTCGACCAGACCGAAACCCGAACCCGAACAAATCACCACGTCTCGTCCACGTATTCCGAGTCCCGTTAGTCCGTCGCAATCGGAGTAAAGCGCTGTCAGGTCATGCAGAGGTCATGCAATTAGCTGACGGTCATACGCAGGTCGATGGTCGATCGGCAGCCATGTAATAGTACGAAAGCATGTGCATGTTTGCATGTGTTTCCTTGTGTATATTATATAAACATACATATATTGTTTATACACATTATATATGTTTATATACGTTATAATAGTATTAGAATATTAATGTGATATTATCATATCATATTCATACGTATTGTTATTGTTTTTTTTTTTATACTAGATCATGGATTATGAACGTTTCATGCCATGCAAGACCTACCAGCTGTCATACGGAAAATTTCAGTCTCAAAGATGTCAATGGTTATTTTACCAACTGAGGATGTTGAAGCTGAAACATCATTTAAGGGATTTTCTCATAGTAACTTGACACATGGCTATAACTGGCATTTTGATGTTTCGAGTATGCAGGCGAAGCACTTTGTGACTCAATTGTGACTGTAAATTGTACTGTGTTTCCCCACAAAGCTAATATCAAACATGCAAAACTATTTCTGTTTATATAGTCATGAGACAATAATATTATATGTAGTGTTATGGCTCTTCCTCCCTACCTCCTCGGCCACGTCCTCACGACCTCCTCGCTTCCTTTTTTTAAAACCTATTCGGTCCTCCCTCACGACTTCCATCCCTGTAAACGTCGACTAAACAGGTCTTTCTCGTTTGTTTATAATCTTATCTGCCCTTTCTTCATATCCTCTTCGATTTCCTCTCCATATCCTCGACACCTTGTTTACTACCTCCTCTGTCGCTTCCCTGTCCCTTTCTCGGTTTCTTCTTCGTGTCCTCTTCTGTTCCTTCCTACATCTTCGGTTTCTTCCTCGCGACCTCCTCTGATTGCCTTTTACCTCCTGCGGCGATGCGCAGTCAGAGTTAATGAGGGCCATCAGTGCCATTATGGGTGTGAGATTGACTACTAATAAGGGCGCTGGAATTGCCAAACAACGACTATGGAAGTATCAGCAATTAAGGTTAATTGGTGATTAGTCATCCGCATCGAGTCGTTGTCTATAACTGAAATATTAATGAGGACGTCTTCAAAGGGATGCTCACGAACTGAGGCATTATTACGATTTCTGTTGTCCTTTCTATTAGTTTTGGTGTGTGATTGTATATATATATATAGTATATATATATTTATATGTTTGTTTGCGTGTGTGTGTTTCTACACACACACACACACACACACACACACACACACACACACACACACACACACACACACACACACACACACACACACAAACATTGTGAGTATGTGTGTCTTTGTGTGTGTATGTATGTTTATATATATATCATGTATATATATATGTATATATACATATATATATTTATATATACACATATATGTATATATGCATACATATATATGTATATGTATATATATGTATATATATATATATATACATATAAACATCCATATACATATATATACACACACATATGTGTATATATATGTATATATATGTATATATATGTATATGTGTGTGTATGTGTGTATGTGTGTGTGTGTGTGTGTGTGTGTGCGAATATATATATACATATATATACATACCCGCACACAAACATATATATATATGTATATATATGTATATATATACACACGCACAGAAACAAACACACACACACACACACACCAAAACTAATAAAAACGAAAACAGAAAACAATATCAACCTGTCACGTGACGACCACCCTATCGTCACCGACACCTTACTTCCCTTCACGCGGGCAGGGATCCAGCATTAAGATAATAGACTTTCTTATTTCCTTTTCTGTCGATCCTTACCTCCTCAGCCAATCCAAAGTCTCCTTTTGTTGATTAGGTTATGACAAAAGGAAGAAAAATAGAGAGAGAGAGAGAAAAGAAGATAAAAAAAAAGTCATATACAGGATTTTTTTTTTTTTTTGCTTTTTTTTGTCCTAGGTATTTCTTTGTAGTTTTGATTGTAGATCTTGTGTTTCCTTTGGAGTTATGGATGGGGGCAATAAAGTGTCAGAAATATGTCTATATAGAAGTGGAGGAGGAGGGGAGGAGGAGGAGGAGGAGGAGTAGGGGGAAGATTAGGAGTAGGAGAAGAGGAGGAGGAGGAGGAGGAGGAGGAGGAGGAGGAGGAGGAGGAGGAGGAGGAGGAGGAGGAGGAGGAGGAGGAGGAGGAGGAGGAGGAGGAGGAATAGGGGAGGAGGAGGAAGAGGAAGAAGAGGAGGAAGAGGAGTTAGAGGAGGTGGAGGTGGAGGATTCAGAGGAGGTGGAGGAGGAGGAGGTGGGAGGAGGAGGTGGAGAAGGAGGAAGAGGAGGCGGAAGAAGGGGAGGAGGAGGAGGAGGAGTAGGGGAGGAGGAGGAGGAGGAGGAGGAGGAGGAGGAGGAGGAGGAGGAGGAGGAGGAGGAGGAGGAAAAGGAGGAGGAGGAGGAGCAGGAGGAGGAGGAGGAGAAGGAGAAGGAGAGAGAGAAGGAGGAGGAGGAGGAGAAGGAGGAGGAGAAGGAGAAGGAGAGAGAGAAGGAGGAGGAGGAGGAGGAGAAGGAGGAGGAGAAGGAGAAGGAGAAGGAGGAGGAGGAGCAGCAGAAGCAGCATTAGAGGTAGAGCAGGAGGAGGAGGAGGAGGAGAAGAAAGGAAGAAGCAGATTGAGGAGAAATTGCCCAAGAAAAATAGTGATGAGGATGATGAAAAGGAAGAGGTAATAAGAACAAGAAAAGTGGAAAAGGAAGAGGAAGAGAAGAAGAAGAAGAAGAAAATGAGAACATAACAAGAAGGAGAAAGAGGAGGAAGAAAAGCACAGAGAGGAAGAGAGCGAAATACCGATCAAAAGCAGTCTATATTTGTCCTTCAGCTAAACGGATCCTGCTTCTTAAGCAAGGCATCCCTTTACGGTAAACTATCCATGATGATAATAAGATACACATTTATATGTATATATATATATATATATATATATAAATGCATATTCCTTTCTATAGAAACATCAACAAAAGAAGGAGACACGCACACCTAAGGACGCAAATGTGT
>NC_061851.1:33554258-33564258 GCF_019202785.1 Penaeus chinensis | reverse complement strand
TCGTATCCTAATTATAATGCTTTCTCTTCCTCTGCAAACATTCAGTCTCTGTAGAAATTGGAAGTTATAATGATCACTGACGTGTGATGAAATTCTGGAATAAGTGATGAAATTTGTATGAAAATGTATGCAAATCTGGGAAGCACGAGAGGTTGCAGGAGGATAAGGTAAATTGATTCGTGCAATTATTGTGCTTATACGAGACCAAACTGGTGGTATCTAAAGCGTGTGTACATGCATACAATCATCTATGTATTAATAAATGCCTATAGACATCAACACACACAAATGCATACATCTACACACACACACACACACACACACACACACACACACACACACACACACACACACACACACACGTGTATAAGTGTGTTTATGTAAAATGGGTGCGAATATCTTCTTGTTTTCTCTTTCTCTACATTTTCTTTTCGTTTAGTCCTTTTTTAAAGATTTACCAGCACCTGGCTGGATCTTTTGCAAGAATGCAACCCGGAGCTGAATGCCCGTTGTTCTTTCCACTTCATATACAGAAATCCTCAATAACACTTGTGTGTTAAGGTTTACTATACAATAATACAAAGTACATGTACACATGTGTACATGTACAGACATAGAGAGAGAGTTTATAATATAAAATTGTACAAAACAGGCATTAGTGTCTGGGGATTCCCAATGATGGTCCACGAGGCGTGGGGTGGTGAAGAAAATCTGTCAAACAGAAGGCGGGGAGTAATCAGGGGGCGGCGCTGCTCTCAGTACTTGTGCCTGAGTGTGGCGGACGAAAATGGTGCCCTGGCGTCACTCATCAGAAGGGCATTTGTCCTAAGGCGAGCGATGGCGGAGCAGAACAAGAGGCAGAGAGAGGGAGAGGGAGAGAGGAGAGATAGATAGAGAGAGAGAGAGAGAGAGAGAGAGAGAGAGAGAGAGAGAGACAGAGAGAGACAGAGAGAGAGAGAGAGAGAGAGAGAGAGAGAGAGAGAGAGGGGGGGGGGGGGGGACAAACAGAGAGAGAGATAGAGAAAGGTAGAGAGAGAGAGAGAAAGTGAGAGGGGGGAGCAATGCTTATTCATCTTTTCCTTCTGACACTTCTCACGTGTGTGTTTGTCACGATAGCTGTTGCGATGGAGACAGACGTTGATTGTAAGGGAACCGTATTAGCTTATGGCATTTATAAGCTTTCTATTGAAATATTGGAGCTGCAACTTGGTCGGATACATTATTGATAACGATGAATCAATCTCTGATGAATAAGGTCGCTGTGAAAGGCGCAGAGAGTCTAGTAACTCTGTACTGCTGCTCTATCGTTGACAAAGAAAAAAAACTTGCATGACTGGTTGCTGTTGTGTTATTGTTTCGCAAGGACAGTTCATAGGTTAATCTGATAATCGTTCGAGTATTTAAGTCTGTGTGCGCTCTTTAATTAAGCGAGTGAGTGTTTGTCTGTGTGTATGCGTCGTTATCTTACAGTCTTGTTTCCAGGTGAAAGGTAGACTCTTTTTCTTTTTTTATTAATCTCCGAGTGAAGTAAAAGAAAAAGAGGGGAAAACACGAGGCGAAATATTTGCATTTCAAAGTTTACATGAATGTGTCTAATTTTCATTTATTTTTAATTTCCATCATTTGATAATGAAATCATATATATATATACATATATATATACATATACATATATAAATGTATATGTAAAACAGTTTAATGAAGCAGTCAAAAGTAATTTTCTGCTTTTACGCGTAGCCGATATTGCTATAAATTCCCATAGTTCATAATACATCTATCATTACGAAAAGATATCCCCAACACCGGTATCAGATTCTGATGAAAGTGGGATTTCACTCAGACAAAACCCCCATGAAAGAAAAGTCATCGGAAAAGGCTCTAAAAAGGCGTACGCTTCGAAGTGCATAAAAGTGGAATTTCCGACCTTTTTGAAGTAGTCGGATCTCCTTTAACAACGCGAGTCTTACGTGAACCTTCAGTCTGCTCGCCCTGTGGATCAGTATGTTATTGGTTTGTGCTCTTTAGTGTATGCAGGTTGCTAAGAGCCAACTTCCCATACAGGTTGCGGTGGCGAGTCCAAGAAAGTGCCAAAATCGGATTCAATTTCTATTCTATTGTTATTTTCAAAAACGGATTTTGAGTCGTTCTGCATACATACATACATACATACATACATACATACATACATACACACACACACACACACACACACACACACACACACATACATACATATATACATACATGTGGGTTTGTATGTGTGTGTGTTTATATGTTAAAATCTGAGTGTTCAGATATCAATAAAGTTTTAAAAACTCAATTGTCAGAGGTACTAACTGTTATGAGGGAGTGGACCAATACAGACACTCAGAGAGAAAGAAAGAGAATGGATTCAAAAACCTGTAAAAGAAAAGAAAAACAAAAATAATAATAATAATGATCTCTCGTAGAAGTGCTACGACGTCTCGACATTTTCCGAGTATTCACCTCAATATGTTTTTCTATTAATCCATCGCAATGCTGAATACGTGCGCGTGAATATACATACACACACTGCGCACTTATGTGGATACACGAACATACATACATTCTTCCCTGCGTTACTTTTCCCGGCTTGGTTTCAGCTGCAGCAACACATCGTTATTTAGAGGATGTATTTGCCGAACAGTTCGCGCCGTGTCTCTCTTACGGTGTTATTACGAGCCCGTGATTTACTTGCGTGCGTTACAAGGTCTGTGCCGTTTGCAATTCCAGGTCTGACTCGACTACAACACTTACTTATCGGTGTAGATGACACGGTTATTCAAAGAGGAATAAATATTTTCCAGTGTTTTTTTCAAAGAGCTCTTTCTCTCTCTCTCTCTCTCTCTCTCTTTCTTTCCTCCTTCCCTCCTGCCCTCCTTCCCTCTCTCCCTCCTTCCTTCTGTCCCTCCCTCCCTTTCTCTCTCTGATTCTCTCTCTCTCTCTCTCTCTCCTCTCTCTCCTCTCTCTCTCTCTCTCTCTCTCTCCTCTCTCTTCTCTCTCTCTCTCTTTCTCTCTCTCTCTCTCCCTCCCTCCCTCCTCCCCCCCCTCTCTCTCTCTCTCTCTCTTTCTCTCTCTCTCATCTCTCTCTCTCTCTCTCTCTCCTCTCTCTCTCTCTCTCTCCTCTCTCTCTCTCTCTCTCTCTCTCTCCCTCTCTCTCTGTCTTTCTCTCTCCCTCCCTCCCTCTCTCTCTCTTTCTTTCTCTCTATCTCTCTCTCTCTCTCTCTCTCTCTCTCTCTCTGTCTCTCTCTCTCTCTCTCTCTCCCTCTGTCTCTCTCGCTGTCTCTCTCTCTGTCACTGTCTCTCTCTCTCTCTCTCTCTCTCTCTCTCTCTCTCTCTCTTCCCCCCCTCTCTCTCTCTCTCTCTATTTCTCTCTTTTTCTCCCCCCCTTTCTCTCTCTCTGTCTGTCTCTCTCTCTCTCTCTCTTTCTCCCCCCCCCCCACTCTCTCTCTCTCTCTCTTTCTCTATCTCTCTCTCTTTCTCCCCCCCCCCACTCTCTCTCTCTCTTTTTCTCTATCTCTCTCTCTCTCTTTCTCTATCTCTCTCTCTCGCCCCCCCCCCCCCCGCTTCCTCCCCGATGATTACTCACCCCGGCAGAAAAAAAAACATAAACTGTAGAGACGCGTAGCTTCCACGAAATTAATGACTCACAATTCAGATATGTCTCAGAATATATATTTTAAATGTTTTTTTTTTTTTTTTTTTTTTTTTTTTTTTTTTTTTTTACACTCACGCAATATATTTACAGAAATGCGAATTTCATCCTCTGAAAGAAATGTGTCACAAAACAGATAATGATGGTGATTATAATTATACTGCATAATAGTTGCAATAATGATAATAATAATGATAATAATGATAATAATAATAATAATAATAATAATGATAATAATAATGATAAGAAGAAGAAGAAGAAGGATGATTATTATTATTATTATTATAATTATCATTATTATTATGTATTATATTGTTAGCAATGATTATAATATTGATACTGATGCTGATGATGGTGCTGATGCTAATAATAACAATGATAATGATGATGATGATGATGATGATGATGATGATGATGATGATGTTGGCAATGATAATGAGAATAATGATAATGGTAATGATGACGATACTAAAGGTTATATACAAAGTTATAAAGATACTGCGGTTGTGTGCATGTAAGGTCTTCAGCGTGTTTCATCTGCGCTCTAAAAATTATACACTTAAATCCAGGTTTCTTCCGACATTTTCCGTGCATGAATATCAAGCATTCCGGCTGCCGAAATGAGGTATGTTAGCATCGTTTTCTGATGTTTTCTTTTTTCATCGTGTTTACACCTACCTCTGAGGCATATCTGAATTGTAACGATGTGTTGCTGCAGCTGAAACCAAGCTGGGTAAAGTAACGCAGGAAAGAATGTATGTATATTCATGTATCCCCATAAGTGCGCAGTGTGTGTATATATATTCACGCGCGCATGTTCAACATCGCGAAATCTTGATTCACCAGAATCAAAATATCTGTGCCCCGACTATGTTTAGGAAAATGAAAAGCTCATGCTGAGTGCATGCAAACAGATGCCAGTGTAGGGGTTATCCTTTCGTAATTCTAGATGTATTATGAACCATGGGAATTTATAGCAATATCGACTGAACGTAAAAACAGATAATTACTGTTGACTTCTTCATTAAACTATTATATATATACATTTATATATATATATTTATGCCTATATATATATATATGTATATAATATATATATATACATATATATATATATATATATATATATATATATATATATATATAAATATATGATTTCATTATCAAATAATGGAAATTCAAAATAAATGAAAATTACACACATTCATGTAAACTTTGAAATGCAAATATTTCGCCTCGTGTTTTCCCCTCTTTTTCTTTTACTTCACCCGGAGATTATCAAAAAAACAAGACAGTAAGATACCCACGCATACACACAGACAAAGACAGATTTAAATACTCGAACGATTATCAGATTAACTTATGAACTGTCCTTGCGAAACAATAACACAACAGCAACCAGTTTTGCAAGTTTTTTTTCTTTGTCATCGATAAAGCAGCAGTACAGAGTTACTAAAATCTCTGCGCCTTGCACAGCGACCCTACTTATCAGGGACCGATTAATCGTTATTAATAGTGTATCCGACCATTAAAACTTTCAATAGAAAGCTTATAATTGCCATTAGTTAATACGGTTCCCTTACAATCGGCGTCTGTCTCCATCGCAACAGCTATCGTGACCGTCTGGAAAAGACCCTCTCGCTGCAGACTCCGACGTGTCACCCCCTCTACCTCTCCCTCCCCCTCTCTCTCCCCCTCTCCCTCCCCCTCTCCCTCTCCCTCTCCTTCTCTTTCTCTCTCTCTCTCTCTCTCTCTCTCTCTCTCTCTCTCTCTCTCTACCTCTGTCTCTCCTCCCCCCCTCTCTCTCTCTCCCTCTCTCCCCCTCTCCCTCTCCCTCTCTCTTTCTCCCTCTCCCTCTCCCCCCTCTCTCTCTCCCTCTCCCTCTCTCTCTCTCTCCCCCCTTCTCTCTCTCTCCCCCTCTCTCTCCCTCCACCCTTCTCTCTCTCTCTCTCTCTCTCTCTCTCTCTCTCTCTCTCCCTCCCATTCTCTCTGCGCAGGCGTAGAAGAAGAAACTCCTTCTCGTCATCAGTGCGTTCTAATTTCCGAAGGGCAACCTGCACGCCCGTCTTGTCTCGCTCGCCGGGAAACTTAGACCGGGATGAGGGTGGCCCAAAAAAGAAAGTAAAAAGAAAAGAAAAAAAGAAAAAAAGAAAAACGAAAAAGGAGGTCGAAAAAGAAAAAAAGAAAAAAAGAAAAACGAAAAAGGAGGTCGAAAAAGAAAAAAAAGAAGGTCGGGTTCTGCGTCAAGAAAAGGGATTTTGCATTTGTTATTTCCTTCCCGTTTCTCTCCTCCCGTGGGTTTTACTCTTTTCTTTTTTTTTTCTTTGTTTTTGTTATTTTTCTTTGTTTTTTATTTTTTGTTTTGTTTTTTCTCTTTTATCATTTCTGGCTTTTATTTAGTTGTTTTTCCTCATCACTGTCTTTAGTTACTCTTTGCTTCTGCTTCTCTTTTCTTTCATTCCTTCTGTTTCCTTTTTCTATTATTGCTTCTGTTTTCCTGTTTTATTGCTTCTCTTTCCCTCTTCTTTCATTATTTCCATCTTTCATTATTTCCGTTTCCTCTTTTCATCAATTCTGTTTCTTTCTTTCGTTACTTAAGTTTCCTATTTTCTTTGTTTTTATTTCAGTTTTTCTTGTTTGTTTCTTCTTCCTTAGCTCCCATTTCAGTATTCCTTATTGATTCCGTTTCCACCTTTCCAAGAGTATATCGCTGGATAAACGAAAATAATAATTAACTTTCACAATATCAAAGACAAACAAACAAAGAAAACATAAGACATAAAAAACAGAAAATTTAACCATGAAAAAAAAAAAAAAAAAAATCATTACCTCGAATGATAACAACAAAATAGAGAAAGCTAAAATTATAATAATAAAAAACAACAAAACTCAAACACGTAACTTTAACAAAAAAAAAAAAAAAAAAAAAAAAAAAAAAAATCGTAAACGAGAATCGAAAAAGATAAAAAGGTAAGATAGACAGACATAAGGAATTTACATTTGTTCCTAAGCCTCCTTTAATTTAACATGATAACACTTTGTGAAATATGAATAATATACCTCCCAAAGAAATGCAGTATAACGCACTAATTCCTCGTCATATTAAAAATAAATGCAAGGGAATTTTTTTTTTCCTTTTTTTTATTTCACATAAATTCATGAGTCTGTGTATTTGTATGTGTATTTGCATGTTTACTTCCTTGTGTGTGCGTTTGTTCATGTATGTGCGTGTGGATGTTTCCTAGTATCCTGTATATGTTTTTGTTCGTTGTTTGTGTTTTTTGTTTGTTTGCTTTCATATTGCATCCATGTGAGTATTGATATGTTTGTTTAAGTATGTTTATGTATTGTTTTTTTGTCTGAATGTTTATATCTTTTACTTTGTACATGCAAATACCTCTACGGGAGAATGTATGTGACTTGTATGCGTACACAGATACCCTCAATTAACGGCATTCAGGCTAGCTAATGAAGTTTATACACTAGCCGTAGAGAAAAAACAACATCGGAGATTTATCAATACCCACGATATATCCATCAGATCACCTCTTCTCTCTCTCTCTCTCTCTCTCTCTCTCTCTCTCTCTCTCTCTCTCTCTCTCTCTCTCTCTCTCTCTCTCTCTCTCTCTCTCTCTCTCTCTCTCGCTCTCTCTCTCTCTCTCGCTCTCTCTCGCTCTCTCTCTGTTTTTTTTTTCTCTCTCTCTCTCTCCCTCCTTCTCTTCCTCTTCCCCCCCCTCTCTCCCCTTCCCTCCCTTTCTCGCTTTCTCTCTCTCTCTCTCTCCCCTTTCCCTCCCTTTCTCTCTCTCTCTCTCTCTCCTCTCATCTCTCTCTCTCTCTCTCTCCTCTCTCTCTCTCTCTCTCTCTCTCTCTCTCTCCCTCCCTCCCTCCCTCCCTCCCTCCCTCCCCCTCTCTCTCTCTTTTTTTTCTCTCTCTCTCTCTCTCTCTCTCTCATCTCTCTCTCTCTCTCTCTCATTCTCGCGCGCGCGCTCTCTCTCTCTCTGTTTGTCTGTCCCTCTCTCTCTCTTCTCTCTCCCTCCCTCCCTTCCTCTCCCCCCCTCTCTCCCCTTCCCTCCCTTTCTCGCTTTCTCTCTCTCTCTCTCTCTCTCTCTCTCTCTCTCTCTCTCTCTCTCTCTCTCTCTCTCTCTCCATCCCTCCCTTTCTCTCTCTCTCTCTCTCCTCTCTCTCTCCTCTCTCTCTCTCTCTTTCTCTCTTCTATATATATATCCGCCACAATTCTCCCTTTCCCAAGAAACAAATTGCCGAAGGAGGAGAAACGAGATGAATGGAGGAGAAAATATATATCCACTGGGAAAAGAAGGTCTCTTGTTTCGTTCTCTTCCCTTTTTCCCTCTTTGCTGTTGCGTATAATGAAAAGGTTTCGGGCGGGGAGGGGAAAGAGCGGGGAGAGGGGGGAGGGGGGGAGAGGGAGTGGGTGGGAGGGGGAAGAAGGGGGTGAGATGGCGGAGAGGGAGAAAAGTGGGTTGGGTGGGGTGATGGGGAGGGAGAAGAGGGGGGGGTGATGGGGAGGGGGAAGAGGAGGGGGTGGCTGGGAGGGGGAAGATGGGTGGGGATGGCGGGGAGGGGGAAGATGGGGGGTGACGGGGAGGGGGAAGAAGAGGAGGAAGTGCAAAGGAGGAAAAAAGAGCGAGAATGGGGAGGAAGAGAGGGGGAGAAGAGAAAGAGAAAGAAGTGAGGGTTCGATAGAACTGGAAGGGAAAGTAGACGAGAAGGAGGAGGGAAGGAAAGGAAGGGAGGAAGGAGAGGAAGAGTGGAATAAGAGAGAAAGGAGGACGGAGGAAGAAATGTGGATTTTAAAAGGAGAGAGAGAGAGAGACATGGCAACTAGACCACAACAACGCTGAGGAGGAAACGGTAGTGACTTTTTTTTTCATTTTTTTATTTTGTTTTAGTCAAGGGTGATATGGATTCCTCTTTCCCTCTGTCTACCTGTCTCTCTTTCTCGCGTCCTCTCTCTGTTTACCTGTTTAACCTTTCTACCTTTCTTTCTAGCTACCTGTATGTTTATCTGTACATCTGATCCTCTCTTTCTCTAATTTTCTCTTTCTTTCTTTCTTTATTTTTCTCTCTTTTTTATTATCATTCATTCTTTCTTTCTTTCATTCTTTCTCTCTCTTCTCTCTTTCTCTCCCCCCCCCCCCCTCTCTCTCTCTCTCTCTCTCTCTCTCTCTCTCTCTCTCTCTCTCTCTCTCTCTCTCTCTCTCTCTCTCTCTCTCTCTCTCTCTCTCTCTATCTCTCTCTCTCTCTAACTCTCTCTCTCTCTCTCTCTCTCTCTCTCGCAAAAAACACACCAAGACATGGAGACGTAGGGACAAAGAGAGAAACAAACAAACAAACAGACTGAGACAGATATAACCAATTACACAAACACAAAACTTCTCTGATGAAACCGAGGATGAAGTTTCCCTCGTGCGATGTCCTATTCTGATGAAGTTTTTCTGGAAAAAAAAAATATATATATATATATTGCTTTGGTGTTTCCCCACGTAACAAAATCAGTGGGAGAGATATTCCAAACACGTCGTGGATCTTAAAATGTTCCTTTTCCTTTTTTGTTTTTATTGTTATTATTATTATTATCGTTATTATCATCATCATTATTATTAGTATTAGTAGTAGCAGTATCATTATTATTATTATTATTATTATTATTATTATTATTATTAACATCCTTATCATTTTTATTGCTTGTTGTTATTATTACTATAATTATTTTTACCATTATTAACATTATCATTATTATTATTATCATTATTATTATTATCATTATTATTATTATTATCATTATTGTTATTAACATTATTGTTGTTGTTGTATTGTTGTTGTTATTATTACTATAATTATTTTTACAATTATTAACATTATCATTATTATTATTATCATTATTATTATCATATCATTATTATTATTACAATTATTATCATTATTATTATTACTATTATTATTATTATTATTATTAATATCATCATCATCATTATTATTGTTATTATTATTATTATTATTATTATTATTATTATTATTATTATTATTATTATTATCATTATTATTATTACAATTATTATTATTATTATCATTATTATTAATATCATCATTATTATTATTATTATTATTATTATTATTATTATTTTCATCATTATTATTGATATTAATATTATCATTTCTATTATCATTATTAATATTATTGTTTTATTACTATTATCATTATATTATTATTAATACTATCATTATTATTATTATTGTTATCATTATTATTATTATTATTATTATTATTATTATTATTATTATTATTATTATTATTATTATTAT
>NC_061851.1:33526758-33529258 GCF_019202785.1 Penaeus chinensis | reverse complement strand
TATATATATATATATATATATATGTGTGTGTGTGTGTGTGTGTGTGTGTGTGTGTGCACACACACACACATATATAAGTATATATGTATTTATACTTATATCTATATCTATCTACTGGGAAAAAAATAGCCTCGATTTTAGGAAGACCTGTATATGCAATTAATTATTACCGAAATGAGAAATGGTAAAGACCCATAAGTGACAATGACAAAAAACCATTCGGGAACGTGTTATTTCCCAGTGATGAACCAACACACCTGCCAATAACCACCTAATTAGTGCTCACTTGTCACACTGGCGTCAGTACCGATGGCACTTCCCCCGTTTGTCAACAATTTTGTCCATAAATTTAGTTTAATCTAATATCAACGTTGCAAAACTACAGTTCATCTCAATATACGTGATTAATATACGCGCTAAAGCGGCAGTCCATTAACTTGATGAGATTTTACAGTTATCACGTAACTGGCACCAGGCCGGGGGTTTGTGAGGTCGGGTCGAGCTTGCAGTGTCTAGAAATATGCGTGAACGGAGATACAGCACACACACACACACACACACACACACACACACACACACACACACACACACACACACACACATACACACATATGTATATGTATATATATACACACACACATACACATACATACATTCCCGCACCATTTATGCATCTATCTCTATTCCTCCTTCCTTTTTCTCTATTTCCTCTTTTTTCATCTCCTTTCTCCTCAACGTCCCAGTCCCTCCTTCCACACCTCCTTCCTTTCTCCCTCCTCTACCCCCGCACCTCCTATCGCCCCTCTCCTTCTTCCCCTCCATCCATATATCATCACCTTCTATATCTTCTTCCCCTTCTCTTCTTCCGTATCTTCTCCCGAATTTAAATCCCCGTCTCGGCCGTTGCAAAGTGCCTGCGCTCCGACAGCTTACGCATCAAGAGAAGGAATGGTCACTGGGCTGACCAGCCATGGCATCCGAATTCATACTTGGGATGTGTTCAGGAGCCATAAAATATGCAGAGTAACGTAAAGTGTTCGTAGTTCCAACTAGCTTGGAATGCTATCTCTTTTGTTCGGTATGACTAAACTACCGCCAGACATACTCTACATCTGAACTAATAATTGCACTGATAAACGCCTTCTGCAGAAGCCATTGCCCTGCTACTAGCAGCTACGTGGAGCTCATGGGGTACTATCCTTGAAACCCAGGGTGCAGTTTATATATATATATATATATATATATATATATATATATATATATATATATACATATATACATTTATACATATATATATATAATATATATATATACATACATACATACATATATATATATATATATATATATATATATATATATATGTATATATACTGTATAAACATGCTCTTACGCATGTTTATACAGTATGTATATATATATAAACCATATATATACATATATTTACATATACATACAATATATATATATATATATATATATATATATATATATATATATATATATACACACAAACACACACACACACACACACATAAATATACACACTGTATAAACATGCTCTAACGCCAAAACACAGAAATACATATATGTCGTCCGCGTTTTGAGTGTGTCCACGTCTTGCACAATGGATTATTTTCCGAGAAGAAGCGGAATCAAGCATCGAGCAGAAGTAATTCCGAAATCGATGAAGGCCTCTTGTCTCGCCTCTCGGGGAATCTCTCCCGCGCGAGGGTCTTCTGCAATTGAGATACGAACAGCGTTTGTTAAGTGATTAAAACTACGATTTTTTTTTTTTTTTTTATATGTTGGGTAGAAAACATCGTGAACTGTTTAACTTTTCAGAAGAAAAAAAAAAAGAACAACAACAAGAACTGGGGGAATACACAGTGGTTGATTATGATAACGATGAATAGGTTTATTGATTGCAGTATATAAACTAGCATTGAATCAAGTAACTAATTCCGAAGCGCATGTTGATAAGGCAGAATTTGCATTTTAATGGCAATTGCTTGTGCATGACATGCCTTGGCTGAGAGTGGATTCTAGAGACGATATGTAAGACACGCACAACCACACACACATACATACATACACACACTCAAACACACACACACACACACACACACACACACACACACACACACACACACACACACACACATATATATATGTATATTTACGCACACATACACATATATATATACACACAAATAGATAGATAGATAGATACATTGTGAACGAGTTAGAAATAGCGGAACTTTCTCTACACAAACCTTTCTTCTTCCACATGCAATTAATACTTTCCTTTGTCGAATTCCGGGGAGATTACGCTCTCACTTTTTTTTTTTCCTGACAGCATTTTAGGGAAAGAAAAGCATCATGCAGAAGGAAAGAAGGAAAGAAAGAAAAAAGACCATTTGGCAGACATACCATTTTCTATACATAAGGGTAGTTTTTTTTCCGTTTTTTCAAGGGTAAAAATGTCTTAACTTTAGTA
>NC_061851.1:33484258-33486758 GCF_019202785.1 Penaeus chinensis | reverse complement strand
CATATATATATATATATATATATATATATATGTGTGTGTGTGTGTGTGTGTTACATATATATATATATATATATATATATATATATATATATGTGTGTGTGTGTGTGTGTGTGTGTATGTGTGTAATATGTATGTATATATACACACATTCAAATCATAACACTCCCAAAATCAAATAAAACCAAAAATGAAAAATAACGACGACCCCGTACTCTTCCCCAGGTCAAGGTCATTCCCCGGGACAAGGTCAAATTTGTGTCAGAGCTCGGTGAAGGCGCTTTCGGCCGCGTCTACCTCGGGGTCATGGAAGAAGGTCGAGGGAAAGCTACTCAGGTCGCGGTAGGTCAATGTTACTGAGAAATGAGGGTAGTTGTTAGTTTCAATAATGCCGTTAATGTTATTGTAAGTATAGTGTTATTACCACTGTAAGTAATTTTATCATCATAACTTTATTTATTCTTAATTTTATTTACTTTATCTGTATGATTATTTATCTACTATAATTCTTATCGTTAGTATAATTATTATAATAGTTATTTCCATGATTATCATTATCATTATTCATATTAGTATTATCTATACCATTATTTTTATCTCATTATTTTGTCATTAATAATTATCATGATTATCATTGCAATTATTATTTCTATTATTGTCATTATTATTACTCATCATCATTATTATTTTTATCATTCTTAGTACTGTTGTTATTATCATTGTTGTTGTATCTGTTATTATTATTATCATTATTATTGTCATTATTATTATAGTTGTTATTATTATGATCAATATAATTGTTATTCGTCTTCCTATCATTTTTATTTTTATCAATATTATCATTATTATCTTTATTTTTTTTATCACCATCATTGTTATCAATATTGTTTATTATTGTTATTGTTATTATTATCATAATATTATTGTCATTATCATTATCAATATCAGCATTTTATTATTATTATCATCATCATCACTTTTATCATTATCATCATCATCATCCTAATTATCCTCATTGTTATGATGCATTGGCTTTATTTTCACAATTACCGTTATGATTTGCGAGTCCACACACCCAGATCCTTTTCCATTAGCAAGTTGCCCTCTCCTAATTATCTATATCTGTTACTCAGCCTTAATTAAGCACTAACCCGATCACTGCCGATTACCGCTGTCCGTCCGTCTTTATTTGCTTACAAATCAATTTCAGATAAAACACATAAAAAAAGAAAATCCTTCAAAGTATTTAAAGGGACGATGTCGCTTTCTGCTCGACTAAACATGGATCTAGTGAATGTGTGGCTGTCATGCTGCCTCTTCCCTGTCATGCTGCGTCCGTAACAAACCTAGAGTTTTCTTTAGGCTCCCCGCGATATGTCTGTCTCTTTTGAATTGCTGATTTTTTGTGACTGCTTTGTTGTGTCACAGCGGTTATTCTTTCCGTTTGGGGATGTAGGTGTGATATAGCATGCGATGCGCGCACGCGCACACACACACCCACACACACACACACACACACACACACATATATATATATATATATATATATGCATATATATACACACACACGCACATATATATATATATGTATATATATCTTTCTATATTTATCTATCTATCTATCTATCTATCTATATATATATATACATACACATACATGCACACACACACACACACACACACACACACACACACACACACACACACACACACACACACACACACACACACACAAACACACACACACACACACACACACACACACACATATATATATATATATATATATATATATATATTTACATGTACATGTATATATAAGTATATATAAGTATACACACACTCACACGCACACACACACACACACACACACAATCGGACACACACATATACACATGTATATACGCGTAGACACACACACACACACACACACACACACACACACACACACACACACACACATATGTATAAACAAACAGGTTAATACATAACTTATATAAATACTGCGACTCTACAGTGCAAATATTAATAACAATAAATATTTATATGCAAGTGTGTGCGTTTGAAATTAAATGTTTATGAGATGAAATATTCATTATTCACTAATACATTTCTACCCTTCTCCCCCAACCTTCCTCCCCCCTTCTCCCCCCATCCTTCCTCCTCCCCCTTCTCCACCCCATCCCCCTTTTCTCTTCCTCCACTCCCTGCCCCTCCTTCTGTGTTTCCACATATAGGTCAAAACCTTAAAGAGCGTTGGTCCTGAAGCCCGAGTGGAGCTGGAGCGCGAAGTGGAGCTCTTGAGTAACCTCACCCACGCTAACATCGTGAGCTTCTACGGTGTTTGTTACAGCTCAGATTCCATGCTGATGGTGTTCGAATATATGGAACACGGCGACCTGAACAACTACCTCAGGTGGGCCAGCGCATGAAAGAATATGCACGGTGTTTGTTTATGTGTAAAAGAAAAATCATGTGGTTGGTTACGGGGAAAAGAACATGC
>NC_061851.1:33439258-33441758 GCF_019202785.1 Penaeus chinensis | reverse complement strand
AATAGGTAATAGTTAGAGCAATAATAATGATAACAATAACGATAACAATAATAATAATGACATTAATAATACTAGTATCAGTAAAAATATTAGATATGATGATGATAATTATCATGATAATGATAATATCAATGCTAATAATGATGATTATATCAATAATGGTAATGATAATGATAATAAAGATGATGATAATAATAGTGATAATAATGATAATAAAAAAACAATAATGATAATGATAATATTGATAATGATGATGGTAATAATAACAATAATGATGATGATAATAATAATAATAATAATAATAATAATAATAATAATAATAATAATGATAATAAAGAAATAATAACATTATTGATAGTAAAGATAATATTGATAGTGATGATGGTAATAATAACAATAATAATAATAATAATAATAATAATAATAATAATAGTAATAATAATAATAATGATAATGATAATGGTAATAAAGATAATAAAAACGATATTAATGATAATGACACTAACAAAGAGGATTTTGATAAACCATTAACAACCTAAATAATTGCCCAACGATAATAACCTGAATCAGTATTACTAATCACTAATAGAAGTAGAATAGAAGTAATATCAACAGCAACAATGAAAAAAAAAGTAATGACAGGAATCCTGGAAAGAAAAACTTTGTATCAAATATCAAAGAAGCTCTTTCATAATCGCCGCCGTCATCACTGTCCAATTACCGTTGTAGCCGACGATGGTGATTATATACACGTGTATATATGTGAAGGTGTGTGTGTTTGTGTGTGTGTCGGGAGGGTAGGCGTATATAATGGTAAATAGATAGATCAATATATATATATATGTTTGTATGTAGGTCTTTCCGCAGTGACTTCCGATAAAATAGTTGTTCTTCTAGTTCTGCGGTGAATGGTTATTGTTTATTGTTGTATCAAATACTTTTCTGTGACCTGAGCACCGAACAGAACTGTGAGGGAAACGGGAAATAATCAGCAAATGTAAACAATTCAGAGTTCGGTGACAAATCGACGACAGCGACTGAAATCCAACGTACTATTTCACAGCCGAGTGCGCAGGCAAACTGACTGTTATTTTCTGACCGGATGTTCGAAATACCTAATGGAAATTATATTTGATTATACGTCATAGGAGACATTCTACTTTATCCAAACCGTTGTAGACTGCACTTCAAATTATAACTCGAGTTTTAGCTTAATTCTCTACGATTAAAATCATTGAATTTACTCTACGGGGTCTAGACATATATTACAAGAATACAGAATTTGCGTTATACGAGACATTAAAAACATACATACTAATGCGGACCTTCGCTAGCAGATACCTCCACTTCATTTCTCTTATAAACAAAACATCACACAGATTAATGAAGAGCCTTATATTCTCTTCGTAATCTCTTGTCGATTTGTATTAACAGTGAAGTGTAACTGGCCTTATCCTTGCGCCAGAAAAACACCCCTGTAAACGCAGATATCCACTTACCTCGTCACTGTTTTCTTTCATAGCATTTCCTTGAGAGAAAGTTTGGGGAATGGAAAGTATTTTACTTTTCCTCTCGTGTTCTTGTTGGCAGAGGAAATGTCAGTCAAATTGGAATATCATTTGCAGTCCTAAAGATAGCAATGGTGTCGATGGTGTTTTGACTGTCGCAATGCGCGTGAATGTGTTTGTTTGAGTGTGTGTGTGTGTGTGTGTGTGTTTGAGTGTGTGTGTGTGTGTGTGTTTGAGTGTGTGTGTATGTGTTTGAGTGTGTGTGCGTGTGTGTTTGAGTGTGTGTGTGTTTGAGTGTGTGTGTGTGTGTGTGTGTGTGTGTGTCTTTGAGTGTGTGTGTGTGTGTGTGTGTGTGTGTGTTTGAGTGTGTGTGTGTGTGTTTGAGTGTGTGTATGTGTGTGTGTGTCTGTGTTTGAGTGTGTCTGTGTTTGAGTGTGTGTGTGTGTGTGTGTATGTATGTGTGTTTGTGCACTCAAGACCACTTCCAGCGATTTAATCAAACTCTCCAAGGGGAAAGAAATCGTAGTAGGCTGAGTGAGTCAAATTTCCCTTGGCTATAGTGTTGGCCTCTTACCCTTATATTCCCTTCCGTCTTAGAGCCTCTTCATTAGGTCCTCGTGTTTGATTTTTTACGAACTCATTCACTTTACCCCTATCTTTTTTCACATAAAAGAAATAAAAAGAGATAAAAAAAAAAAAAAAATGAATTTTATGAACTTTTTTGTCTCTTACTTACTAATGACTTAGACCGTTAGGCCTACATCACTATCAGCATCACCAACACCATCATCACCATTACCATCGTAATTATCGTCACATTATTATTACTATTATTAATAGTAATAGTAGTAGTATAATTATTATTGTTACTATTGTTGTCGTTGTTATTATCCACGTTTATATGATTATTGTTATTATTATTATCATTATTGTTATTATTATATTATTATTATTATCATGATCATTATTATTATCATTATTGTTATTGTTAT
>NC_061851.1:33429258-33434258 GCF_019202785.1 Penaeus chinensis | reverse complement strand
AGAAATGAGAAATATGCTTTATATGATCCTCCTTATGCAGTATGTATGGATGTTAGTGTGTCATCATATATTTGGTTTTATTTTTCTATTTCTCTTCACTTATCCATACGCTTGTCTTTTATCGTATCCACTGTTTCTACTTGCATAAAGAAACAAGCGGTTACGGTGGCAGATTCAAAAACATTAAAAGCTAGGTTAATCGAAAACACGTGGTATACATTATATACATTTTTCATTTTATTTACAATTATGCACGCTTTTTTACAAATAACTTTTCAATTATACAGCTTCAAAATAGGAAAAAAGCATGTGATTTATTGTTTTTATTTACAGTTTTACTCTTTTTTTTTAAACTAGAGACTGTGACATCAGTCCTATTTTTTTTTTTTTTTTATTGTTATCTGTTTTGTTAGAGTTTGATCCATTAAGAGTGAGTATTCAAGGCATCAGCCTTGGAGCCTAAAGCTGATTAAATTTCATGCTAAGTAAATGGAATGAGATTTAATGGTAATGGCAAATATATATATATATATATATATATATATATATATATATATATATATTTATATGTATGGAATTATATTAACAATGAAAATTATGGGAAATGTCTTCTAAAATCAATCTTGACTTACTAATAACGGTTGTTTATTCTTTCTATGTTAATTTTGGGGGGTTAAATTTACAATACAGAAAAATCTTGTTGTGAAAAATGATACAAATTCTTCTAAAAGTTATGATTCATGAACATAGATAAAAAAAAAAATGCATTTTTATGGGATTGTAACTATATGAAATATTCCATCGACTACAAAGGGGCAGCCGACCTTCTTTAGAGAGTATTAATCAGGTTGAAAAAAAAAAAAAAAAAAAAAAAATTCAGTTCCTTCAGAATTAAAGAAACTGGTCCACTGTTGAGCACTGTGCCAGTTCAAATTACTTCGATGATTGATGTCTGATGCAATCCTAAGCGCCTTTAACAGAGTGAGGAATACTATAGATGTCTGTGAACCTGATCCATATCATAAAGTCTTGTTTTGCGTGGAAATTAATATACTTTATAGTCCTGTCGGGATAGAATCAGACTCCTTGTCCTTGTTTGAGCGAAAGTGGCTTCAGGCTAAAAAAAAATGATTCGTTATATAGAGCCTTGTTTGAGTGAAGGTTGATTCGCTTCATAGACTTCTTAGGGCAAAATTGATCCATATCATAGAGCCTTCTTTGATGAGTGAAGATTTCTTGTGAAAGTTGATCCACTTAGTCGTTTCAGGGATAAAATTGATCCGTTTTGTAGAGCCTTGTTTGAGTGAAAGTTGATCCACTTCATAGTCGTTTCAGGGATAAAATTGATCCGTTTTATAGAGCCTTGTTTGAGTGAAAGTTGATCCACTTCATAGTAATTTCAGGGTAAAAATTGATCCGTTATATAGAGCCTTGTTTGAGTGAAAGTTGATCCACTTCATAGTCGTTTCAGAGTAAAATTTGATACGTTTTGTAGAGCCTTGTTTGAGTGAAAGTTGATCCACTACATAGTCGTTTCAGGGATAAAATTGATCCGTTTTATAGAGCCTTGTTTGAGTGAAAGTTGATCCACTTCATAGTCGTATCAGGGATAAAATTGATCCGTTTTGTAGAGCCTTGTTTGAGTGAAAGTTGATCCACTTCATAGTCGTTTCAGGGATAAAATTGATCCGTTTTATAGAGCCTTGTTTGAGTGAAAGTTGATCCACTTCATAGTAATTTCAGGGTAAAAATTGATCCGTTATATAGAGCCTTGTTTGAGTGAAAGTTGATCCACTTCATAGTCGTTTCAGAGTAAAATTTGATACGTTTTGTAGAGCCTTGTTTGAGTGAAAGTTAATCCACTACATAGTCGTTTCAGGGATAAAATTGATCCGTTTTGTAGAGCCTTGTTTGAGTGAAAGTTGATCCACTTCTTAGTCGTTTCAGGGATAAAATTGATCCATTTTGTAGAGCCTTGTTTGAGTGAAAGTTGATCCACTTCTTAATCGTTTCAAGGATAAAATTGATCCGTTTTATGGAGCCTTGTTTGAGTGAAAGTTGATCCACTTCATAGTCGTTTCAGGGATAAAATTGATCCGTTTTGTAGAGCCTTGTTTGAGTGAAAGTTGATCTACTTCTTAGTCGTTTCAAGGATAAAATTGATCCGTTTTATGGAGCCTTGTTTGAGTGAAAGTTGATCCACTTCTTAGTCGTTTCAAGGATAAAATTGATCCGTTTTATAGAGCCTTGTTTGAGTGAAAGTTGTTCCACTTCATAGTCGTATCAGGGATAAAATTGATCCGTTTTGTAGAGCCTTGTTTGAGTGAAAGTTGATCTACTTCTTAGTCGTTTCAAGGATAAAATTGATCCGTTTTATGGAGCCTTGTTTGAGTGAAAGTTGATCCACTTCTTAGTCGTTTCAGGGATAAAATTGATCCGTTTTGTAGAGCCTTGTTTGAGTGAAAGTTGATCCACTTCTTAGTCGTTTCAAGGATAAAATTGATCCGTTTTATAGAGCCTTGTTTGAGTGAAAGTTGATCCACTTCTTAGTCGTTTTAGGGATAAAATTGATCCGTTTTATAGAGCCTTGTTTGAGCGAAAGCTGATCCACTTAGAACTTTCAGGGATAAAATTGATCCGTTTTATAGAGCCTTGTTTGAGTGAAAGTTGATCCACTTCTTAGTCGTTTCAGAGTAAAAATTGATCCATTTTGTAGAGCCTTGTTTGAGCGAAAGCTGATCCACTTAGTAGTTTCAGGGATAAAATTGATCCGTTATATAGAGCCTTGTTTGAGTGAAAGTTGATCCACTACTTAGTTGTTTCAAGGTAAAAATTGATCCGTTTTGTAGAGCCTTGTTTGAGTGAAAGTTGATCCACTTCATAGTCGTTTCAGGGTAAAAATTGATCCGTTATATAGAGCCTTGTTTGAGTGAAAGTTGATCCACTACATAGTCGTTTCAGGGATAAAATTGATCCGTTTTATAGAGTCTTGTTTGAGTGCAAGTTGATCCACTACATAGTCGTTTCAGGGTAAAAATTTATCCATTTCGTAGAGCCTTGTTTAAGTGCAGTTGATCCACTTTACAGTCATTTCAAGGTAAAATTGATCTGTTCCATAGAGCCTTGTTTGAGTGAAAGTTGATCCACTACATAGTCGTTTCAGGGATAAAATTGATCCGTTTTATAGAGTCTTGTTTGAGTGCAAGTTGATCCACTATATTGTCGTTTCAGGGTAAAAGTTGATCCATTTCGTAGAGCCTTGTTGGAGTGCAGTTGATCCACTTCGCAGTCATTTCAAGGTAAAATTTGTTTCCTAGAGCCTTATTTGATTGAAAGTTGATATACCTCTTGAGCTCTGACAGGATAAAGAACTATGCGTTTTATAGTTGACTCACTGCATAGTCCTGCCAGGATATAAATTGATCCATTTCATAGAGCCTTGTTTGAAAGAAAGTTGATTCATACCATAGTCCTGTCAGGATGAAAATTTGATTAATTTCTTAGAGCCTTACTCGAGTGAAAGTTCAGAGTCATGCCAGGGTAAATAATGGTCCATTTCAAAAAGCTTTGCATGAGCGGAACTTCAGTCATGTCAGGGTTAGAATAACCTGTTTCGTAGTTTTGCTTGCGTCAAAGTTGATTCATTATCCTGCCGTGGAAGTATGTTAATTCATTTCAAGAAGTTTGGAACACGATATAAAGTTGATCAATTTCACAGAAAGTTGTTGATGCGAAAATTGATAAATTTCATAGAGCCTGGTTTCAGTAAAAAATCTATTCATTTCTAGGAGACTTGGTAAAGTGAAAGTTGATCCATTCCAGTTGTCTGGCGTTATAGAGCCTTGTTCAGGGGAAACCAGAACCAACTGAAGGAGCCTTGTTTGAGTTCTTTCATTTGGAAGCCCCTTTGCTGGAATGAAAGTTGATCCAATGCGAGGAGCCTCATTTGAATGTCCATAGTCCATAGAGTCTTGTATGAGTGATGATCGACCAACACTGTTCAGCTTGACAAGTCTTCACACGAGTGGAAAATAGTCCATGAAGATTCTTTACACAAAGCTTTCCTCAGATGACAGAATTGTCTTTTTTTAACCTTGCGAAGAAAGAAATTAATCCACATCAGAGAGAACTGAGGGTGACAATTCGCTTACTTCACACAGTCCCGTCTCAGTGAAATATGGTACAGTCTTTGCAGGAAATGAGATGCAGCATAAGTACATTATTCCTTTCTATGGAAATGGACATAGACATGTCCATTTCCATGGATATAACCATTATTTCTATCTCTGTGTGGTCGTTAGTGTGGGCAGCTATGCCTTCTGCAATTAAAGTTATGCTATGTTTCATAGGAGGAAACCAAATCTTCAAAATTTTTGAGCATAACTGAGCTGTACGTCCCATGGTCTTATGGTGTGAAATTTCGATTCATATGTCCATATTGATGCCATAGTTATTACATTCCATTTACTTTTGATTATTTAGGACGAAGAGGACGAAGACGTGGAATGAAGATGACAATGGTGCCATTCCCAAGGAGGAAGCTTTGTCGCTGATGCAGAAGTGTCACTTGATATCAGGTCTTATCAACATTTCGACGGTTACGTGGCGCAGGCTAAGTGAGATGCATTGTTCTTGTTATCATGCTCGTATGCTGATGCTTGTTAATCTGCTTATCTTGACAGTGTTTTTACATCAAGATAATTCTTGCTTCTTCCTCTTTTCTTCGTCTTCTCTTCTGTGGCCATGTTTCGCCATTATCTTGGATGGCCATCATAACATCTGGAATAAAAAAATATATATATTAGTCAAGCTTAGAAAGCGAGTGTAAGAAAAGGAGAGGGGGAGAGGGAGAAAGGATGAGGAGAGACTGACTGATTGACTGACTGTCTGACTGACTGACTGACTGACTGACTGACTGACTGACTAACTGACTGACTAACCGACTGACTGACTGACTGACTGACTGACTGACTGACTGACTGACTGACTGACTGACTGAC
>NC_061851.1:33364258-33369258 GCF_019202785.1 Penaeus chinensis | reverse complement strand
ACTTTCAACTACTATCAGCCATTTAAATTATATTACTGATTTTGGAAACATCATGTTTTGTGCAATGCCACTTTCATTGCTTGAAATATGTGTTATTTCTTTTTGCTCTCCCGGGATATCTCAGCCAAGAAACGAGACATTCCGCTACACTCGTCGAAGCATTTTTTGCGGTATGAGATTTTGTCACACGGAAGAAATCGGGAAGATTTATATTTATTAAGTGTTCTTATGATAAAAGACCTTAACATTCTGCGCCCTGTTTATTGATCACAAGTCCTCAACATAATTTTTTATATTAACCACGAGAGTAATAGGTATTATACACTAAAAGAAGAGAAGAGTAAGTTAAATTTTTCATCGTCCTTTTACTAGGCCGTATATATATATATATATATTGATTTTATATATATATATATATGACTACCGCGATGATCCAGTGGTTAGAGCACTGGACTCTGACCCTCATGGTCCCGAGTTCAGTTCCCCGTCGCGTCAGCCGTAAAAATGCCTGCGCTCTGAATTTTTGCTCGAGCCCGATCTTACGGTGAGAAAACGACATATCAACTTGAGGAGTCAAACGCAGGTGTCGTAGGGGAAGTCGCCGCCGTGGCACAAGTGCGAGCGTGCTGAACTGCGGTGGATTTGGAAGGGCATCCAATCAGGCAACGGTGAGACTGCCAATTAACCTCTCCAATAATGAATATACAAATATACATATGCATGCATACATGCATATATATATATGTGTGTGTGTGTGTGTGTGTATGTGTGTGTGTGTGTGTGTGTGTGTGTGTGTGTGTTCATATATATATATATATATATATATATATATATATATATATATATATATATATATATATATATATATATATATATTAGCAAGATTGCCAAACGAGACCGCTACCGCTGCATCACGCAGCACATGAATGATTCAGGTGAAAAAAATTGTGAGTTACATTTACGGACAAAGTAATATGTGATTCATATCAATGTAATTTACATTTATAAATGTAATCTCTTTACAAATGATTTTTTGGGCCAAAGATTTATTTGAGATTAGATGTTATCGATGTTTGGGTATCATGATTTACTTGAGTTGCCATTTGCACCAGTTCCAATTGCTCTATTTAAAGAAAAAACACATATTTCAAGCAATGAAAGTGGCATTGCACAAAACATCATGTTTCCAAAATCATTAATATAATTTTAATGGCTGATAGTAGTTGAAAGTTTAAATATTTGCAAAATATCACGAGCCAATCACGGCCTTCCTTGCAAACAAAAGCATTCCATTCACAGAATACTGGATACTAAGCATGTATTGCCAGAAAAAAAAAAAATGCAGCCCACGCACGATGGAAGCGTAGCCTCCCTCTCCCTAACAGTTTAGCTGACAGGGAGAGAAGCATCTATTTGTCTACTTCATCTCTACTCTCCTCCACTAATAAAGTACTCCAATTATGCGTAAGTCTGTTGTTGTTTTTTATCCACATATTTTTCAAAATGTTTCCCCCAAAGCATTTGATTCCCGTGACTTTCGCTTTGCCCTTGACATCCAGCAAAATAACAGCACTTATAATGGATATGCGTAAAAACCTGCCTGTGTTTCTGTATCTCAAGAGTGGACTGTTGCCATTAAAAATGAAAAGAAAAAACGAATCTAGAGTTTATCCAGAGTTTACGTTTACACAGTCCATGATATAAAAAGAAGGAATGAAATGCATATAATACATTTTGATTTTTCACATGTCTATGGAGTTTCTTACATTTCATATTATACCATTTAAGCAAATTCATGCTATACATAGTGTGAAGTAGTAGTAGTAGTAATAGTAGTAATAGTAATATTATTACTATGATAATGATGATAATGATGATGATGATGATGATGACGATGACGATGACGATGATGATGATGATGATGATGATGATGATGATGATGATGATGATGATGACGATGATGATAATGATGACAATATTAATAATATCTGTATTATTATCGTTATAGTTATGATCTGCTGAAGCAGATTACCATTATTGATTATAATGATAACAACAATAATAACAATAACGATGATAATAATAGATATGATTAAACCAATAAATATGATTATAGAAAATGTATGACTGAGAAGGAATAAACTCCACGGTGCAAGAGATGTATTTGTATTGTTTTTTTAAAATTCATATTTAACTTTCTCTATTAACAGTGTTTTGCCCCTTCTCTCTTCAATTCTATTTATAGCCCTAAGACTCAAGGGGAAATAAGACTTTATTTTTTCAATTAATCATTACTGCCCTCAAATTAAATACTTTCAGTCAGCTATGTTGAGTTTGCTAGGTAGACCCTTCTAAGAGTGGGATATGTGAATAACATTCATTTAATCATTAAACACAAAAGAAATTCCTGTCTTATGGGTTACTCCGAGGTATTTCCTGAGATGTTTAGGACAATTGATAAGATCAAATACCTAATGACTAGATGCTTTGTTTTCTGAAATGGCACAGGATGCATTACTTTCTTTTAGTTTAATTAAATTAATCAAATTCGCCTTTTTTTCGCCAAGAAGGACAATATGTTTTATTGCCACTTATCCATTTCTCCCCCCTCCCCCCTATCCACCACTTTCATCCACATAGGATTGTACGGGACAGGAAATTAATTCAAAATATGTCTCTTCCTTATAATTCCGAGTCTTAACTTCCCTTTCCTTTGACGTCTCTGCAGTTAACTCTTCTACGGGATTCTTTAAGGATCACGCCCTGTTCCTTACCTCTAGTCTTGCTGTGATTTTTGCTAAGTAATCAACCAAATCATATGGTCTTCTATATTCACTTGGTGATAAGCTTACACTAACACTTGCAATATTTTTATATTTTTAGCACTCTGGATTAAAAGAAATATTTAAAAAATAAAGCCAGGGTACGATGTACTCCTTTGCTCTTGTACAAGAAAACAATCTCTGGCCTTTTAATTACGCATTCCTTTTCATGTTTTCGTCTTGATTCTTAAAGGTCTTCGCTCAAACTCATCACAGCTTCCCTTTGAGGTTTGATCTTTTGCCTCAAGCTTCTTAAATTCACTGCGTGTTTCGGTTTTCTTATTTGAACGTGATATTTCTCAAACACGTCTCAATAACACAGTAAAACCATGTATGTGATTTTCCTTCTGTTTAATATTAATCACAAATGCATCACGTCACGTCCCTATTTTGCGTTTTGTATGCGTGTATGTGTGTCCATCATTTAGCATGGGATTAAGATCGTCTGGCTGTAGCTCTTATCGTAGATGGAATCTCAATTTCAAATGAATTTACACTATGTATATATATCATTTCACATTTGACCAGGTTGTTATTCCTTTCATTATATCCCTAACGCATTAAATATTCCCTTTTCTTGCAGTCTGTATGGATGAAACACATTGCTAGATATCAGCGTTATTCCTAGCTGGAACATGGCGTGCAAACGCCGAAGACTTTCTCCCACAGTTTTGGGAGAAACATGTCTAAGTCTTTTGCAATTAAATGCCTATCGATAAGTTAGATAGCTAAAACGTCTTGCTATTGTTTCACGGAATCTAGTGAAAGCTTTGGTAAACAAAGCGATACTATTGCCCCTGTAGATAGGTATGGACACTTACATACATACATGCATACATACATATGTATGTATATGGACATACATGTATACATACATATGTGTTTACATATATTTATATATATACGCACACACACACACACACACACACACACACACACACACACATACACACACATATATATATATATATATATATATATATGACTGCCGCGATGGTCCAATGGTTAGAGTACTGGACTCCGTTCCTCGTGGTCCCGAGTTCAATTCCCCGTTGCGGTGGTCGTAAAAATGCCTGCGCTCTGACTGTTCGCTCGAGCCCGATCTCACGGCGAGAAAACGCAGGTGTCGTAGGGGAAATCGCCGCCGTGGCACAAGTGTTAGCGCGCCGAACCGCGGTTGATTAGGAAAGGCATCCAATCAGGCAAGGGTGACATTGCCATATAACCTCTCAATAGTGAATTGAGCGAGGGCTATGTCCTGCAGTGGAATGAATGGCTGTTAAAATATACATATATATATATATATATATATATATATATATATATATATACACACCCACTCCCTCACACACATACACACACACACACACACACACACACACACACACACACACACACACACACACACACACACACACACACACACACACACACACACACACACATACACACACACACACACACACACACACACACACAGAGACATATACACACAAATAAATACACACACACACAGATATATTTATATATATACATATACATATATATACGTATATATACATATATATATATATATATATATATATATATATGTATGTGTGTGTGTGTGTGTGTGTGTGTGTGTGTGTGTGTATAAATGTATACACCCACACACAAATAAACACACACGCACACACACATTCACACACACACATATATATAGATAGATAGATAGATAGATATAGATATATATACATATATACATACATATATAAATATATATATATATGTGTGTGTGTGTGTGTGTGTGTGTGTGTGTGTGTGTGTGTGTGTGTGTGTGTGTGTGTGTGTGTGTGTGTGTGTCTGTGTGTGTGTGTATGTATGTGTGTATGTATATGTATTAAGTGGGAGAAGCACATTCCTGACGACAGACAATATCGCCGCCGCTCTTTCTCTGGCGCCTTCGCAGCCAGTGAAGTGTTGTGTTCTGCGAAATTAGTCCCTTGGCTATCAGATATTTGCTCTAGCGACTGGCCACTGAGCAGCATAGCTCACTAATGGAAAGGCTTTTGTCTCGAAATTTCACACTTAGACACGCTTATATGCTCTCACCTTCTGCTCCGTCCATCTCCTCTTTCGTGTTGTATTTTCCTTTCTTCTTCACACTGTTATTCTTTCTTTCTTTTACATTCTTTCTCC
>NC_061851.1:33356758-33359258 GCF_019202785.1 Penaeus chinensis | reverse complement strand
GATGTAAATCCCAGAATACTCACAATGGAGTCACAGTGTTTTGAAAAAGGTTCTCCATTCTTAGCATACAGGGACTACACAGGTGAAGACTTCCTTGAATCCTTGTACAGATTCTAAGAGCTTCATTGTGAACTGAGTCCAGCATCTGGAAAACAGATGAATAAGCTTCATATCCATAGTCAAATTTGCTATGAATAAGTGCTCGGTAAAGTCGCAAAAGCATTGTGCTGTCTGCACCCCAAGATAGGCGTAAAAGAACCTGCAAAAACTAAGTGCTTTTGTAGCTTTCACCTTTAACTGATGTGAAGCTCCCATGCAAACCTCAAGTCAAAAAATAGACCCAAGTACTCCACCTCTTGGACAAAATGCAATGGGTTTGCTCCTAAATAGAGGGAAGAATGGAACTTTCCTTTTTAGTGGAAATGCATAGTTAAGATGTTGCTTCAAGAAAATTTTAACCCATGGTATGTTGCCCACTGTGCAGCCTGCTCTGCGGTCTGTATATGTCCTAACACATCTTGTAAGTTGTAAGCATCCTGAGCAGTACAGTGTGAAGTCATCCACATACAGGAGAGAACACTTGGAATGATCTGTACAATGTCATTTATAACAATGGCAAACAGGGTTACACTTAAGAAACTCCTTTGAAGGACCCCTTTCTAGCTGAGCTTCCATGTTAGAGAGGCTGTGCAATGCTCCTCTTAAACCAATGTCATACAGTTTCATAAGTATGCCGTGCTTCCAAGTAGTATCATAAGCCTTTTCGAGATCAAAGAATACTGTTAACATGTGACATCTCTGTGCAAAGGAATTCTGTATAGCAGCCTCAATCTTCACAAGGGCATCTGTGGTCAGTCTCCGTTTTCTTAACTCATATTTCTCTAAGGTTAGCACATTTTCCTTTTCTAGTAGCCATGTCAACCTGAAGTTAACCATTTTCTCCATCAGCTTGCATATGCAGCTGGTGAGAGAGATTGGTTTGTAATTCTCTGATATGGCAGTATCATTGCCAGGTTTGGATGTAAGAATGATTATAGCATCTTTCCATGTGGATGGAACTGTACCCTCCCTAAAGAGTCAATTAAACACGTCCAACAGGAACATTTGCAAGCTCTCCGATAAGTGAGATATCATTTGGTATGAAATATCATCACTTCCTGCAGTCTTATTACAAAGCTGCAAACCAGAGTCTATCTCCCTGTGCAAAAAAGGCAAGTTGTATGGTTTTGTTGCGGTCCTACTGACGTTCCTGTTCAGTCCGAAGGGTGGAAAATCGGGCAGTGTAAGATGCTCCAGAGGAGATATCTGCCATGGATTTAGCTAGCCCATTTGCAACATCTATTGGCTGTGAGGATTATATTATCTACAGAGTGGGTGGTGACACTAATGTGCTCTTTCCAGCTATCTTGCACACCTTACCCAATACCCATGCCAAGGGGTCTCAGAATTAATCACATTAATCAAGGTGACATTGTCTCCACAACATCTGTATAGCCCTCTTTAGCACTCATCCTGGTCTTTGCTTAGGTCCTTTTGTAATGAATCAAGGTCATTGGGGTATTGTTTCAGATGCCTTAATGCAGCTATTTTTGCTCTGAGAGCTTGTTGGCATTCATCAGGCCACCACAGTACCAGAGGTCAATTGTACTGCCTACTACTTCTGCTACAAGGTGAATTCAGCGATGTGCAGGATTAATAGCATTTTCAATGCACTGAAAATCATTCACAGGTCCCTGAATTACTGTAGTTGATCTAAGATTCCAGTGTGCATGTTCAAGTCACCATATCTTCACTCCATTGGCTAGAATGCCTTATACCTCCCCCAAAAGTATTGGAAAGTGATCGTTTCCATGTAAGTCTTCCATGACCTGCCAGGTGAACCAGGTGAACCATTTGGCAGGTCAGTATTGGAGAATGTCCCAGTTTGAATCTGGAAATGTGTGGGGGTGTCAGTGTTCATAAAAAATGCATCTACTCCAAGGCAGGTTGCACAGAGCATCTCCCCAGAGGTGATGCCGGCCATTGAAATATTCCAAGAGTAGAACTGGACGAGGCAACTGCCTCATCCAGGAAGGTAGATGGATGCAGCACTGTAAGGCCATGTCAAGCCTATCCTCACAGCCTTCACCCGTAGTTTCGTCTGCAGATGGATTACCTGGAAGAGAATAACCTGACATACCATCACTGCTATACCTCCATGAGGTTCATTCTCTAAGGACCATAATGGACTTGAACTTGGAATCCTCTTAGGGAAATCGGACGATTTTCCCTGGCCAAAAGCTCTTGTATGCATAAACAAGCTATCAGATATTGCAGTTCCTCCTATTTTGCATGAATTCCCTGACAATTCCATTGAATTAAGGTATGCAGTTCTTCAGTGTTTGGCAGCACCTGTAGTTAAGGCCTGCCAAATGCCTTCTTTAGGCTTTCCCTTTCAATTATCCTTTGGAGGGTTGTTTATCTGTGGAACTATTTTCTACAGGCTTCCTTTGGACAGGCT
>NC_061851.1:33341758-33346758 GCF_019202785.1 Penaeus chinensis | reverse complement strand
CTCAAAATATAAGTTTTTTTTAAGGAAATGTCTAAATAACGATGTAATATTTACTATTAAGATAATGACTTTGTCTGCATGTGCAATATGCATAAAGATATATAAAACCACCACCATCCTGCAGTCAAATATCTGCCTATTCCCGAACTTGATTTATCCTGCGAATTCCCAGAATGAACACAAATGTCCAAGAAATATTAGGCCTTGAAAACTGACCCAAATAAGTACCTGTATAGATCTACATATGTACTACATGCGATTATGTGTAGCAATATCTCGTAATGCATATCTGAGGTACGTAAAAGTAGCCTAATAACCGGACACGTTAGCTTTTTTACATAATAATTGCTTGTCATTTTTAGAAGCTCCAACTAAGAGGCTGGAAGTGGAACGGAATATACGCTGCCTCCCCAGATTCCGTGTTAATGGAAGCGGCAAATTATGCAGCCAGGGGGTATTTAGGGAATCTAATCAACCAAGTGACGAGGCACTGTATCACGGCACTTCCCATGGCCCTGTTTGGCGCCTGGTGATTGCAGTGCACATTCTGTACGGAGGATCCAACGGTTATTGTGCCAAGCGAAAATCACACTTTTGACCCTTAGCAAAGATATGCGATGCTTGCTATGATTATATTCACGGACAAATCACTACAGGCACTAAAGCAGGTGGAAATGGTCATTATAAAGCCAATATGAATTCTTTTTTTTTCATATTTTTATTTATTTATTATCATTATTATTATTATATATATATATATATTTTTTTTTTTTTTTTTTTTTTTTTACTGAAAGCACTGGTCATTATACACTAAGGAAACTAGACACAATATAATGACAGAAAGGTTGATATAGTTTCCTATTTTTTGAAGATGTGTGAATTTTTTATTTGACTCTACGTTATTTTAAAAGTAATCTTAGGCGTCGACATTTGATTTTAGCAGGGGTGGCATTTTCAAATCTAATTTTGCATGTTGATTTCCATATATAAGCAGGTTCACCTTAAATTGCAATTATTATTAAGTGCATCATTATTCTGTAACTATACACTCAACAACATCTTTATTAATAGTTTTTGTTTTTTTTTAAATATAAACCACATGGTCACAATCAGATATGTTGTTAGTATTTTCTCAGTATACACTATATGATAAATATCTGACCATTCATATAACTCCAATTCCTTGTAAATTACAAAAGGTTAGACAGAAAAGTTGCTGGCAAAACAAGATTCTAGATTTTTCAGATCAAAGAAAGGTGAAATCAAATAAAATAATTCAAGGATGATGCAGGGATGATCTATATCTTTCCCTGCATTGCGTCCTCCTCGTCGATGTTGCTTGTGCATCTGGTGTGTCGGGAACTAAATCTTCTGTCAGTTGGCTGATATAATCGGATGATGTAAAAGGTGGATTATATGTGACGGCGTAGGTGAATTAGAGAATTAAGGCCTTTGGTGTTCGTTAACGTTACTCGACCTACGTGGAATTAACCTGGATAAGCTCCCTGTAGATATAAAAGGTTAGACTATAGTACAAGGGTGTGATCATTTGATATCAACTACATGTCTGTTATGCCCTTTAGTCTTTAGATATTGACTATAACAAATAAGCTGTGTTTAATGAGGATGGGTGTGAACCAGTGCATAAAATTTGACTTTCTAAAGTATCATATGTTTCAGTTAAACTGATTTGTAAACCATTGTAAACATTTCCATAAGGTTCATCGGTAATTCACAAAGTCTACATTAAATTTTCACGTAAAGAAAAACAAATGTCAAGAAACAAGTAAAATAACGTATTTGTTCCAATTACATCTCATCAGACAGGGAAGGAAGATTCGAGCAAAATGACACTAAGTACAAATTGTTACAAAAGTGGTCTTTCGAGTGGTAAGTGTTCAGTCATTATGCTTATATAACGTACATACTGCTGGAATATTACCTGGGAATTGTATGCTAGAGACCGTAGTTTTACTTGGGAGAAGGTGATGTTTAAGTAGAATTGCGGAAGGGATAGCTTTTGTACAATTGCAGAGATGTATGTCATATATCATGGAGGATCAGCGAGAAAAATACGACTATCTCCTACTTCCGGGTGAGTGTCCAGGCTCAATTGCTGATTTCCTGGGAGTTGCTCAAGGACTATTACTGATTCCAGGCAGTGTTGCCATTTTGGCGAAATTGAACGTCAATCTGGCTATAACCAGATCTAGCGTTCTTTTTAGGTCGACCAAGCGGATTTTGAAAAAGGATTCCAGGATAGCTCAGTTACTGTTTTCCAGGTAGGTGTCAAGGCTTACCCACGGCACTGATTGCAAGCCATCAAGCTCAGAGTTGAGATTGCAAAGGTTTAACCATCAAAAACGGGAAGCTGAACTAGCCTATCTCATGCACATTCCGGATCTTTTTATTGAAAATGAATCCGTAGAAATAAAAAAGTCTTCGCAAGTAAAAAACATGAGAAGTGGATCATTCAACACAAATAAAATGAGTTGGTACATTGTATTTTCTTTTAGAAGTGAACGCTGTTCATTGTAAGAACTGCAACTTTCCAGTCGTGTGGTTGTGGCTCAGTTTTCTTTCATGATGTGAATAAAAAAAAATAATTAATTCATGCCGCCGGGGATGGTATCTCATACCCACTGTGAATTTAGTTTATTAATTGTATTCACATAAATGACTCAGCAAGGGCTTAATCACCAAGCAGTCAATTACTAGTCCTAACAGCCTTACTTGTTTATGTTTTCCTTGATTTTCGGATGTTTTTATTACCGTCGATATTGTAAATAACACTAATAATCATAACGTCAAGAGTAACTCAAGGAAAAGGGAAATCAGGTGAGCTCACGTAGACTCCTCATTGTATTCATCCCTTTGTATACACATATCACAACATACAATTACATAAAACCTTACATTTTCCTAACGGCTTCGGTTAAAGGATAAAGTTACATTAACTTACATTCGTAACTTGAAAACTAAAAGGCTGAAACAAAAGCAATCTTCAAGCCATATTTAATTTATTATCTGTTTGTCAGTTCTCTGGTTTCTTTATACTGATGAACTGTACTTCTGTATCAACATAAACATGGCAAGTCGAATTTTATTTCTTCTTGTGGAGTTCCGGAATCCATCAGAAAGGCAGCCAGGGAGCTCCTAGCAGCGTCTTGCCCTTACATTTATCACCTAAATTCACTCGACTCTGCGCAATGAACTGAGGTGTTTAGTTCCCCTAGAGTAGCTGGTTTTGAAGTAACGTCGGGAAACTGCCCACCTCGGTATTGTACTTGAAAGGTATATATCTTCGCGGTAAGAACTTTCTGGCTTCTGACGACATTTTGAGGGTATTTATTCTAAACGAGAGAGAGAGGGAAAATAATGGCCTAGTGGCATCATGTTTCTAATTCCACTACAGTAAGTCCGGTGTATGTCAGGCGTATTCTACACTGAACCGGAAAAGTTCCTCGCGATTGAATTTGATAGACACATTAAGCATAAATTACTAAAGATTATGCCCAAATAAGTTTTATAATTAGTCTTGTGGTGATCAAAACTCCCATGGTTCACTTCGTTGTTCAAACTTCACATAAACAGGCGATAAAGTCAACAGATATCGAAATATAATCGTTGACTGTATCGCCGTCTCCATTTGTACGTAAACAACGGCAAGGGTTAACATGTACCTTGACAAATTAGATAAATACTGAAATAAATTGAAATACTGTTCACGAATGAAATGAAAGCGAAGTATCAAAAATGATCATAAAAGAGTGGTGTATATGTAAGGGGTCATCCATTATTATCATTTTCAAAAGCGTGCAAAACGTACGCTGGTTTAATGAACCATTTACGCTTTTCAAAAAGGATAAAAATGTCGATTATTTTTTGCTATTGAATTTCCCGGTCAGATAATAATTACATTTTCCGCCGCTATGCACACAACGCCATATTCAATAACAACAATGGTGGCTATTGACGATTGGAAACTTAACCTGAAAACTTTTGAAAAGTTCTTGGCCAAGAGGCCAGTCATTTTGCACCAAAATGAAATATTCAATTTCTGAGCATGGATGATAAAAGCATGTTGGTGTATTTCGTTATGTCTCTAAAATTCAAATAATATGTACTGTGGTAAAACTAATTAAAAGGGGAAACTTACTAAAGATGAAATATAAATAACCAAGCAAAAAGTAATATAATGAACAACTAAAAGGCTAAACAGGCAACGTCGGTGCAGCCTCAGCATCTAAAAAGCATCAAAATATATAATAACAGTGAGGAATATCATAGTCCTCCCTTTAAAAAAAACATTCAATCGTCAGTTCGATATGATGGATAACTAATATATTATATCGATACAAAAATGAAGCGAATAAGCTCGGTCGAATTTTGATCAAATAAATTATGTGATAAGTTCCATGCACTACGTATCCTAGTGGATGCAACTAAAGATGTTATAGATAATCCTACCTCAAAGTAGCGCACGGCGAAGGTCAGCAAATGTTCAGTGAGATAAAAGCTGGAGCTGGTTCCTTGCATGATGGTAAATCTACAGGCATCTCTGCGAGACCTCTGTAATACCGTAGACAAAATTTTACTGACGATGTGTGTGTGTGTGCGTGTGCGTGTGCGTGTGCGTGCGCGTGCGTTCATATATACACACGTGTATATATATATGTATGTATATATATATATATATATATATATAGTATAATATAGTATTGTAAGTTTGATTTAACTAAAACATTCATATAAAGAGATTATACCAAGATACGTATGATATATAATCCAAGATAAATCAAGAAATAAAAAATGAGCTAATTACAAAGAGTACGCGACAGAAAGTCGGCATGTTAGCTGAAGGTCAGACATTCTGGTTTGGAAATGCTACAAAGTCAGCTTTTATTTGGAATTGGGACGTGTCTGAAGGTACCGGCTTGGCAGAGCTTCTTCTTATCTCCCAGTTGTTTTCTTATTTTGGTTTCTCTCCTTAGGAGTCG
>NC_061851.1:33321758-33329258 GCF_019202785.1 Penaeus chinensis | reverse complement strand
CCCTAAATGAGATTGATGTTGGAACCTAAAACCCTAAATGAGATTGATGTTGGAACCTAAAACCCTAAATGAGATTGATGTTGGAACCTAAAACCCTAAATGAGATTGATGTTGGAACCTAAAACCCTAAATGAGATTGATGTTGGAACCTAAAACCCTAAATGAGATTGATGTTGGAACCTAAAACCCTAAATGAGATTGATGTTGGAACCTAAAACCCTAAATGAGATTGATGTTGGAACCTAAAACCCTAAATGAGATTGATGTTGGAACCTAAAACCCTAAATGAGATTGATGTTGGAACCTAAAACCCTAAATGAGATTGATGTTGGAACCTAAAACCCTAAATGAGATTGATGTTGGAACCTAAAACCCTAAATGAGATTGATGTTGGAACCTAAAACCCTAAATGAGATTGATGTTGGAACCTAAAACCCTAAATGAGATTGATGTTGGAACCTAAAACCCTAAATGAGATTGATGTTGGAACCTAAAACCCTAAATGAGATTGATGTTGGAACCTAAAACCCTAAATGAGATTGATGTTGGAACCTAAAACCCTAAATGAGATTGATGTTGGAACCTAAAACCCTAAATGAGATTGATGTTGGAACCTAAAACCCTAAATGAGATTGATGTTGGAACCTAAAACCCTAAATGAGATTGATGTTGGAACCTAAAACCCTAAATGAGATTGATGTTGGAACCTAAAACCCTAAATGAGATTGATGTTGGAACCTAAAACCCTAAATGAGATTGATGTTGGAACCTAAAACCCTAAATGAGATTGATGTTGGAACCTAAAACCCTAAATGAGATTGATGTTAGAACTTAAAAAACCCCACACTGTATATATATATACAAGAAGAGATTGTGTGTGTGTGTGTGTGTGTGTGTAGCAACTACCGCGGCGTCACACTGCTCATTATACCAGGTTTTCGCCCCCACTCTCCTGAAACGGATCCGTGATCACCAGCAGAGACTGGAACAATCAGGATTCACTCCTGGCAAGTCCACACTAGACCGTATCCTAGCGCATCGAGTCATTGTGGAGCGCCGTCGTGAGTTGGGTCGTGGGTGGCTGGCAACCTACATCGAGCTCAAGAACGCGTTTGATTCGGTGCATCGAGAATCGTTACTGAAAGTGCTGTAAAGTGTGGTGGGGGCCTGTCAAACTTCTTCCCTGTTAACTCAGGGGTGAGGCAAGTTTGGGTCCTTGCACCAGCACTTTTTAACAGATAATGGGCAGAGCTACTAATCAAAGTCATTGTGGAGCAACACTGGGAGATACCAAGGTCATAGACCTTGACTTTGCCGACGATGTTGCTATCCTATCTGAGTTTCTGGAATCACTGGTGGCAGCTCTTGGTGTATTTAGCAGTGAGACGAAGCCCTTGGGCCTAGAGGTCTCCTGGACTAAAACCAAAATTGAAGATTTTGGGAGCCTGTTAGGGGAACCCATTCAGTCGATTCATACTTGCGGTGAGGATGTTGAAGTCACAGAGAGCTTTACATACCTTGGTAGTGTAGTCCTTGTTTCTGGGCTGTCAGATTATGAAATTAGTTGACGGATTGGCCTGGCAGCAGGAGCCATGAACTCGATCAACAATAGTATTTAGAGGTGTCGGTACCTATGCAGAAGGACCAAGCTATGTGTCTTCAAGGCCTTGATATTGTCAGTTTTGCTTAAGGAAACGAAACCTGGACGCTGTCGAGTGCCTTGGAGTCTTGTCTTGATGCCTTTTGTAACAAGTCCCTACGCCAGATCATAGGGTACAGTTGGCAGGACCAGGAGGTCATGGTTTGGGCAGCTCGACCAGTCCTGTCGCAAGGAGTTAGAGATGGGCCGAAGGCCTGTCTGGAGACTCGCCCTGAGGGATCCCCGAGGTGGAAGCGAAGGGCGGATGTGGCCATGCGCCCCCGTCGGTGTTAACCCCCATTGATGATGATATATGTATATATATATATATATATATATATATATATATTTGTTTATTTTATTTAATTATATATATATTTATATGTTTATATATATTGATATATACATATATATACATATATATATTTATATTTATATTTACATATATGTATATTTTATATACATATATATATATTTAAATATATAATTATACATATATTTATATATATTTATATTTATTTATATATATATGTGTGTGTGTGTGTGTGTTGTGTGTGTGTTTGTGTGTGTGTGTGTGTATGTGTGTATAAGGAAATAGAAATGAAACGTGAATATGCATGAGACAAATGGATTGATTGAATATCAAAAAATCTGTATTAAGATATCAAATATCGCAAAGCACTCTTATGCGAAAGTAAAAGAGTGCTTTGCAATATTAGATATTGCGATATCACGAAAGTAAAAGGAAGAAGAAAGTGCAAAAGAGAGAGAAAAAGAAATACCAGGAAAATGAAAGAAAGAAAGAGAATAGATTAGCCGATAATCACATCTTGCAACACAAAAAGATCAACAGTGCAATCAGAAGAATAACATCTTGCGCACCTATCACACAGAGAGAGACATCAGCCATCCACGACGAGTAATAATGAAGATGAGGAATTTCACTCGGCCCACGTGATTCGAGCCACAAAGGGCGTTTTCAAAAGGATGAGCTTTAGCGGAGAAAGGGGGCGGCCAGGCCACTCTAAGTGATAACCTGCGCCCACAAGGAGGTTGTCTTGGTCGGCGGGGAGGGAGCACTTAGGGGGGAGGTGGAGGCAGGGGAGGGGATGTGGGGTACGGATGTAGGGGATGAAGGGATGGGTGGGGTGAGGGAAGGGGTATATGGCATAAATATAGAACGCCGGGAACTTGAAAGAGTATGTTGGCGTAAGCTGAAGGTATTAGAGTGGTATAAGAGAAGGAACAATGGGAAAGGGATAGAATGAAGTAGATGAGAATAAAGGGGAAAATAAAGGCAATGTTTATAATCAATAATGATTGGGAAAGGCATGATAGAGCTAATAGAAATAATGATTTTGAAGCAAGAGGAAAATTCTTAAAAAAAAAAAAAAAAAAAAAAATCAGCTCCTAAAAATGATTTTCATATCACGTATAAGGTTAGTGATATAACAAAGAGAAAATCTCCTTTTGACTTCAATCAAAAAGGAAATGGATATTTTGAGTCACCTTCCCTGATTTTACAATGGGCTTATGTGGAAAAGGTATGAATGAGAATATCTTCACCTTACAAGAGAAGTGTTTAACCAGTTGCGAGAAATTCTTCGTCAGAAATACATGTATTTCTGACGAAGATGTAATCGAAACCTGTTAAATACATCTCATGCATTATGAAAAAATTCATTTTCATTCATACTTTTTCTATATTTGTCAACATGAATACGGTTCACATATTCCTATAAATATACATATACATATACATATACATATACATATACATATTATGTATATGTGTATGTATACTTGTATGTGTGTATATATTGGTATATATATGTGTATATATACTATTTTTCATAATGTGAGTGATAATGATATTGATGATAATAACAATGATAATTATGGATATGGTGAGGATTATGAGGACTAATAATAAAAATAATGATTATATTAATATTGGTAATAATATCGATGGTAATGGTGAAGATAATAAAAGTAACGATGGTAATGATGATAACGATAATAATAATAATAATAATTATGATAATAATGATAATAATAATATTGGTCATAGAAATAGCAACAGTAATGATGAACGTGATGATGATGTGATAATGGTGAAAATAATGATGATAATGATCATAATAGTAGTGATAATAGTAATGACAATAATAATAATAATAATCACCATTATTATATCCTACTAATATATGTAGCGCCACACTGAATAATTCGTGATTTATACCGCCAAAAGAAAATCATCAGCTATTTAAGTAGTAAAAACACATTAGCTGATCTCTTAAACGTATCAAGAGTCGGAGAAGTTACAGACTCTGAAGGCAATATATTCCAAAGTAACTAATAGCAGTAAAAAAAAAAAAAAAAACTTATGGTAACTCTTGCACGTTGATAATTACCAGGTAGGGGATTGGAATCATCGGTTACAATCTTGCATAAAACCGAAAAAGCCCCAATATCCGTACGATGCCCAATGTCCAGATTCGAATCAGAGAGTAAGTTCATGTAATTAAAAGAACGATCAAGCAGTCGCAAGTGTGACTCTACAGCAGATAACCACACAGCAGAACAGTATTGAAATAAGAGGCAGAATAAAAGCAAAAAACGCATCAACGAGTAATGTCATCTTCATAAATATTCTTGCACTTGCGAAGGGTGCCTAATGAAACTGCCCGGGCTAGATTCCTAATGTGCAATTCAAGTGTAAGTTTTGAATCAAGTGTTACACCTAAGAGCTTCAGATTATTCATTAAAGTGATTAAGACTGAGGTAATTGCGTACTAAGCCTACTCAATCCTTTCCTAAAAAAAAAATCAAATAATAATGATAATGATAAGAGGAAGAACAGCAATGATATTAATGATAATGAAAACAATGAAAAAAAATAATGATCATAATAATTATAATAATGATAACAGTAATGATAATGATATTAATAGTAATAATAATTATAATCCTACTAATAACAGAAATGATACTAATAATAGTAATGATAAGAAAGATGATAATAGTAAAAGTAATGATAAAAGTAATAGTAATAATAATAATGTTAATAATGATTATTGTAATGATAATTAAAATAAAGATAATAAAAGTACTACTAATGATAATGATGACAATGATAACAATGATAATAGAGACAACAATAATAATCATAAAGATAATAACAATAATAATAATAATAATAATGATAATAAAAAAAACAATGATAATAATAATGATTATTATAATGAGCCCCCAATATTACCCCCCCCCCACCCCCATACCCCCACACCCAGCTTGCTTCCGGAGTCCCCCAGGTGGCTCGTTCAGGCCGGCAGATGGAGCGAAGCGGAGAAGGAGCTGCAGAGGGCGGCCAGATGGAACGGCAGGAAGCCCTTCGACTCCAGCTGGCTCCTTGCGACACTTAAGGAAATGCAGGTAAGGGCATTGGCGTACGGAAATGCAGGTAGGGGCATTGGCGTACGGAAATGCAGGTAAGGGCATTGGCGTAAGGGAATGCAGGTAAGGGCATTGGCGTAGGGAAATGCAGGTAGGGGCATTGGCGTAAGGAAATGCAGGTAAGGGCATTGGCGTAAGGGAATGCAGGTAAGGGCATTGGCGTAGGGAAATGCAGGTAAGGGCATTGGCGTAAGGAAATGCAGGTAAGGGCATTGGCGTACGGAAATGCAGGTAGGGGCTATTGGCGTAGGGAAATGCAGGTAAGGGCATTGACGTAGGGAATGGCAGGTAAGGGCATTGGCGTAAGGGAATGCAGGTAAGGGCATTGGCGTAAGGGAATCCAGGTAAGGGCATTGGCGTACGGAAATGCAGGTAAGGGCATTGGCGTAAGGGAATGCAGGTAAGGGCATTGGCGTAGGGAAATGCAGGTAAGGGCATTGGTGTAAGGAAATGCAGGTAAAGGCATTGGCGTAGGGAAATGCAGGTAAGGGCACTGGCGTAGGGAAATGCAGGTAAGGGCATTGGCGTAGGGAAATGCATTGGCGTAGGAAATGCAGGTAAGGGCATTGGCGTAGGGAAATGCATTGGCGTAGGGAAATGCAGGTAAGGGCATTGGCGTAAGGAAATGCATTGGCGTAGGGAAATGCAGGTAAGGGCATTGGCGTAGGGAATGGCAGGTAAGGGCATTGGCGTAAGGAAATGCAGGTAAGGGCATTGGCGTAAGGGAATTGCAGGTAAGGGCATTGGCGTAAGGATAAGCCATATATGACTTTTTCTACAAACCTGAAAATATAGGGGGTCCTTTCATAAGGGATTTGGGAGAAGGGGCAGTCCCCCTCAGAGAGAGAGAGAAAGAGAGAGAGAGAAGAGAGAGAGTAAGAGAGAGAGAGAAATAAAGAAAGAGAGAGAGAGAGTAGGGCAACGGATGAGAGAGCCCTTGTGTATATAGTCTCGAACCACGTAGGGTATACGGCTATAACCTGTGGGAAAAAAACATTTCATTTGCGTAGGTAAATATTTACACGCTGGGAACAGGAAGGAAATACAAAGAACAAAGATCAAGGGTTTTTTTCCTAAGGATATTCCAGGAAGTGTTTTTACACACTACAGACTTGGGAGTAACTGGAAAAGTTTTTAAAGTTTATGCTATTGTACGAAGTAAAAAGATCCATGATTTTCTGTTCTCAGAAGACCTTTTCTTCCAAGATTAATGCAAAAATATACATATATATGTGTGTGTGCGTGTGTGTGTGTGTGTGTGTGTGTGTGTGGGTACATATATACACAAATAAATAAATCAATGTATGTGTGTGTGTGTTTATTTGTGTGCGTAAAATAGATTTTAAGAAATTTGTTGGTCAAAGTACGCATTTGCATAATTACTGTATTCTTGATATCCTTGTCTTCAGCCAGAGCTAGACAGGGTGATCCTTTTAATGAACCTGCAACAAAAAGATGCACGTGTTAAAGTAAATGAGTCGTAGGAGGGAGGGAGAGAGAGAGAGAGAGAGAGAGAGAGAGAGAGAGAGAGAGAGAGAGAGAGAGAGAGAGAGAGAGAGAGAGAGAGAGAGAGAGAGAGAGAGAGAGAGAGCAAGAGAGAGAGAGAGAGAGAGAGAGCAGCACAAAAAGAAAAGGAAGTGAAAGAGAATAAAAGAGAAAAAGACAAAATATCAAAGACAGAAAGACTCTGAGAAAAACTTATCCTTCGTACTTTCCTTTCTCTGTCGCAGTGTGTGTGTGTTTTTGCTAAGAGAATGTGTCCAGCGTTGTCACGGCGCCGAAACTTCCCCGCAGTATTTAGCATATTCGCAGCAAACTTCCATGACACTCATCACGTGAAGTCTTAGCGTGGCCGTGACCTGGCGTTTTTGCTTGTTGAAAAAGGAGGGAAGGAAGCTACGGCTTATATCCAGAATTTGCCAAAGTTTGAAACATTTCTTTTGACTTTTTTTTTTTTTTTCTTCATCTGCCTAGTTTATGATACCAGAGGTGCTTATGAAATTTTTAAATTAAATTCCAAAACGCAGAGGAATAAGGATAAGAATTCTCACTATTTAGATACTCACGAATACCTAGACTTACACACACACACACACACATGTATAGAATCTCTCTCACTGGAATTCATACCATTTACTTACCCCTCTGTAGTCTTGGTGATCCTACTCAGAAGCTCACAGTTTCCCCGAATACTATGTTACGGATATTTGAAACTTTATCGGAAATTTTCCCTATTCCGTGCACGTCGGCGTCCCTTCAGAATCCAAAGGTAATTTCTGTCGAATTTCTTTTAAAAAAAAGGACGGCAACGGCAAGTTCCTTTCACTTCTTTGAGACATGAAAGAATTTCTGGAACGATTTCCGTAATCGGAAAGTTGCAAATCAAATTTTTATAACAAGGTTTC
>NC_061851.1:33306758-33309258 GCF_019202785.1 Penaeus chinensis | reverse complement strand
TGTGTGTGTGTGTATGTGTGTGTGTATGTGTATGTGTGTGTGTGTGTGTGTGTGTGTGTGTGTGTGTGTGTGTGTGTGTGTGTGTGTGTGTGTGTGTGTGTGTGTGATGTTCGTTTGTGCCTTTAAATTGGGTTTCATGCAATATACACTATGTGGATGTGTACACTGTGTATGTTTTCAGAATTACATATTGTAAAATGAATTATGTACAATTACACAGAAGCAAAGAAGAAACACCAACAGCCGTCCGTAAATAATCTCTCTCGTAACATAAATATACAAAAAAAAATTCTTTGGACTGCAGAAAAATATGCATATGTATGATATTGAAAGTAAATCATATATATGCGTATATGTATATATGTATATATATAGATACATCCATCCATCCATTCAAACATATATATATATATATATATATATATATATATATATATATATATATATATATATATATATATAAAACACATCACATGAAGTACATTCCGCCTCTACCGCACTGCAGCTTCCTTCCGCTCTCGATACGTGGACTCGAAGTACTTGAGGCTGATCTTCGAGGCGCTCTTCTCCCTGCAGAAGGGGCAGGTCAGCATTCGAACCCCGTAGATGATGGGGCCGTGGTAGACCTTCCCGGTGAACACAGGTTCGATTCCCCGCTCTTCGCCTACCTGGTGGATCCGTTGGTGCTTGTACACCCGGAGGTAGTAGAACCCAGTTATGCTCACTGACGGTAGACAAACGCGCAAAATTATGAATAAGAAATGTAAAAGCTTGAGGAGGAAGAAGGGTACGAACTTCGCCCATTTCGAAGACTTGAACAAGCAACGATACCTCGGGTCTGGGATTTTCGGCTCTTGCGCATCAAAGATGGCTTCTCCGAGGAAAAGCTCCTTCCAGATGCTGATGTATACTTCTCTTCTCTTTTCCTTGGGCTTATTTGCTGAGGTGGGTGACGGCATGACGCGGGGGTTCTCTGACGGCCTGTTTCTACATATGACATCGCCAGGAGGCGATGACACAGTAGGGCATGCTGGATCGTTGCAAAGGCAGCCCTGGTTGGCGGGAATGTGGAGCACTCTACTCATGTCCTGATGAAGCTGAGGGTCTAGGGATAAGGAGTTCACCTTTACGTGGAGCGCCCGGCGCCTGATGGCAGCCTGGTACAAGGTCCTGGAGTGGAGTTCCTCCACATGGCTCGACAGAGCATGGTCGATCCTGAAACGTTTCCTCCTTGAGTAGCTGAATCTTGGGGCCGCGCAAAGGGCAAGCCCGTCGCTTGGCCTCTCGAACACGCCCTTCCTTACTGAAGGAGAGGACACTTCGGAGCCGGCGGGGGGCCTGCGGATAACCTGGATTTGGCAGTAGGCTGCCTCGCCTGACTCGTGACACCGCGAGAGCAGGCCGCGCGAGGCCTCACTCTCCAGTCTCTGCTCCAGACTCGCGAGTGGATACCCCTCCTCGTCCATGGTTGACTCAACCTGCAATAAGGAATGATCAGTGCCCAAAACAACGGAGAGAGAGAGAGAGAGAGAGAGAGAGAGAGAAAGTTTGTGTGTCGATGATATTAATGTTCTATCTAATCTAGTTAAACAAGCACTGTACAATATCTATGTATATAACATCCTATTACATAATGTAAACAACATATCTATAAATGTAATACCCGTTGTAATTAATGGAATAAAGTGTTTGAATTTGAATTTGAATTTGAATTCTATTAACAGTAATATTTGTTTTTGCCCTTTTTACCGTCTGATTACCCCCAATGAACACCACGCCTTGTCAACCTATACCGGGTGAGGAAAAAAAATATATAATATATATAATATACATATATATATATGGCCTTCAAGTACCGGGTGTAATCTCCCTCTATTTTACGTCATAGTTTTTTTTTATCCATTTTCAAGTAGTTAGTTATCTTAAACTTTTCTTCCCGTCCATATAATATGAAACCCCTCTTTCTTCACTTCGCTCCATTTGAAGCAATGAACAATAATAACAATCTTACGAAATACCTCCCTGCCGGTAATGCCAGCTCACGAAAGCTCCACATACTGCCTACCAAAACACGACTCACGAACGACGGACTTGCGTGAAGAGCTACACCACGACTGGGCTTCAGGTGAATGTGAAAAATCGGACAATGCCTGCGGTGGTGCCAAATATCACTGGCTATCTTGTAAAATCTTAACTTCTTATCAATGTAAGAATAATGATTCTTTCTTATATCAACCAAAGACAAATATATTACGATTAGAATACAAACACAAAAGGAGAAGTGAAGAAAAAAAAATGGAAGTAAATTAGAGAATGTGGAAAAGGAATTCCAGTGCGTGACTTTCCCCGCCGGTATCCCGTGACGTCACGGTGTCGCCAGCCGAAATTTAATGGCGATGCGGCGACTTCTGTGTATTGTCTCTTGGGTATAAATCTTACATTCATCTTAAATAAGGGACAAATGTAGATTTCATACAAATTCCTACTGTGTGATATTACC
>NC_061851.1:33299258-33301758 GCF_019202785.1 Penaeus chinensis | reverse complement strand
TGTGCGGTGAACTCTTTGTATGTGATAAATATGATATATTTTGGAAATGAGATGTGTGGCAAACTACGTGTGATGAACCTATGTTTGTCTTATAATACACGGTGACCTCCATCAATTGCAGAAGTAGGTGAATGCAACATTATCGAATTCTTAAATGAAACCTTCATTACAAAAGCCATTCGTTCTCAAATTATGGAGTCTTGGGCATCACGCAATATCTTAGAGCAAGGATACCACTTTACCGGAAAACTAAACACATATCGGTAATTATCAGTTTTTAATATTCTTATCCTTATCACAGAAGTACTACAATTACTATGTCTGATTAAAACTGGATTCAGGGGATGCTTATGGCGGCTGTCTGCCCGGCACATAATAATTAATTGAATTGAAACCGATTTTTTTTATGAAGAGAATGTGTATATATAAACTTTCTTAATGAAAATGATGTTGACAAAATACGAAGCTGGGTTCCCTTGCTGCAGTTATATAACAATGTTGTTAAAAATAAGTGGTTTTGATAAAGGTACATGTGCTCTCTTGTACAACTTCATAATTTTCATTGAATTAACGTAACATAAACATCATGCAAGATCGTATAATACCCCTTAACGTTGCTAGTCATACGTAAATATGTAAGGCTGCGATGATTATATTTACTTCACACTAATCATGTAGATTCATAATTATAATGGAATAGAAAAAGTAGATTGTCTGGTTTCATTCTTTTTTTTACACACACGCACGCACATTCAAGTTTTTATGCAAGTCATGGAAAGTGATGATTACATTTGCGATGATAACACTATAAATCACATCAAAATCATATACAAAAAAAAATAATAATGCAAAATAAAAAATAAATAAAAATATAGTATTAATAATATAACTAAATACATTAGGCAATCACCTGATAAACAAAAACAAAATAAACAAATAAATGAAAATAAAAATAACATCGGCTACAATATTATTTAGCAATTTCTCCCACCATCTCAAAATAATTATTCACATCACGAAAATGACGGGAACTAATTATCACCAATATTCATCCTCGCGTTCCTCGTACCGGCCTCTCCGGGTATCAGGCAGCGGCCCAAGATAAACAGTGGAATGGAAGTCTTACCTGAGCGAGGACCGTCAGACAAATATTGCGTCATGTTACGTTTGGAAACTTCGGCTTGAGAGATATCTGTATGTTACGTCTTTCTTGTTTGATTCTTTAACTATGAGTGGATAGACTTGAAGATAGAAGGACAAATGAATAAAAGGATGGTGGAAAAATCTGTTGAGACCCCTGTCCGATTTCTCAAGGCGAAGAGATACGGCCTATTCCTCCCTCTCCTGCTGTGACGTCACGAGCTCCTGACTGTGACGTGACAGCCGTTCGTATCCGCTCTCGCCTGCGTTCATTCATAGGACGGAACATAAAAGGCAATTTGTGTACGTCATAATCGCATCAGATCCCAACCATCTTGTTAACTTATGGTCTAAAACATGTGTTTTAACTTAAAACGCAATCTTTGACACTCATTGGAGTTGTTGTCATGTCGTTTTTAACAGCGGGCAATAACAAGCAAATTTTAAGTAACAGGCATATTTCTACATTTCAATAGTCGAAACAATTGTGAAGACACTTTCTTAAACGAAGAGAAACCTCAAAAGAAGTTAATTGTACTTACTTGCATGCGAATTATAACAGTAGAAATATATTGTGGTCCTCCTCGTTCAGGTATAGATATGCACTGTACCGGAGGTTGCCTTCTGGTATCTTGAGACATTTGGCAACTGCTGTAATCACCCCTCCGTGCCAGATGTCGCCATACGCTCGCCCAGGTACCAGTCACTAGGTAAAACTCACCGTTATATAGTCTCTGGGAATTACTTAATTGGAAAGGTTATATGCTTATAGACATTTTTTTTTTTTTTTCAGATAATCATGTGGCTTCTGTTCCTTGCGCTTTGAACACTTCATCTGAATAGAATTTGCGGAAATGGTATCACCGGTTTCAGCCTTGAACGTCATCTATCAAGCGTCTTCACAATAACACGGAAACTCCAAGATGAAAAAAGGAATCGCATATTTTTATCTCTTCTTACAAGCAAACCTACAAAACAATATAATAATAAAAATAATAAGATACTGTATGTCGAAAATAATTCGGTCTTCTTTTAAGTGGCAAGAAGACTTACTTTCTATTGGATCGTTATATCAAGAGATTAGTCAAGATCACGAATTCTAAAGTCTGTTTTCTTCACGTCCAAGGACACGACACAAAATAAATTTATGGCCAATACAATAATGTATGAAGTGCGCAGCTGCTGTTTAAGTAAAATAGAGTGAATTAATTGGTAAACCGGTAACACATGATTTTACATTGGGAATTCCAGCTGACACGGACACAATATTCTCTCAAAATACAATGGGTCGAAAAGGCTGTACAAAGAATATAAATATATATATATATATATATATGTATGTATGTATGTTTGTATGAAT
>NC_061851.1:33289258-33294258 GCF_019202785.1 Penaeus chinensis | reverse complement strand
GATAATAGATTTGATGTTGTGAATGGTATATTGTTTATTCTGCAGTAATTTTTTATGGTTTGTCTGTTATTATTGAATTTATGGCAGGTTATGAGGATATGGGCTATTGTAAGATGGCTTGTGCAATGGGGGCATTGTGGAGGGAATCTTTTTTCGATGTATGGTGTGAGGTGGGTGAGTCTTGTGGCGTTTGTTCTTAGGCGTGCCAACACCACCTCTTCTCTTCTTTCTCTTCTGTGGGAGGTGTCCCACGGCTCTATTGTGTTCTTGATTTTGTTTGTGAGTTGGAGGTTGGTCCACTCACTTTGCCACAGGAGATGTATTTTTGCTTTTATAAGAGACACAAAACACCTGAGATCTGTACGAATTATGGTAATGTCCAAATCGTCAGTTGACCCGGCTAATTTGTCAGCCTGTTCATTGCCATGGATGCCAGAGTGGCCTGGTACCCATATTAGCTTGATTGATTTATTGGCACCGTGTAACTTACGAATGATATTACCCAGCAATTCATTTTTAGTGGTTTCTAAGGATTTAATAGCTTTAAGTGAACTTAATGAATCGGAAAAAATGACTATTCTATCGTGGGTCGTCGATAGAGCAAAATCAATAGCTTTGTCAATGGCAAAAAGTTCAGCAAGAAAGATCGATGTATGATTCGGCAGTCTAAACTTTAGTTCACATTCAGTCGACCATACACCCGCACCCACACCCTCATTTGTCTTGGAGCCGTCGGTATATATATGAAAAAAGGATAAATGCTTAATAAGGATCTCTCTAAACCGCTGGCGTACCTCACCCTCCGGCGCCATGGCCTTAGCTGATGGAAGCCAAGCTTCCATGATGGAAAAATTGGGTGTTTCCCATGGCGCTATGTTTGACTGAACCAGGGTATCAATAGTAGAGAGATCTATACCGACTTTCTCGACGAGGTCGTGGAGTCTCGTGGCAAAGGGCCTAATGCCTCCATTGCCATTGGGATGGCTCGGGTATCGAGCCACCTTAGCGGCATAGGTCAGGGCTAATTGGCCGCGTCTGAGTCGGAGGGGAGGTACTCCCGACTCCACCTCAAGACGCTCGATCCGAGTGCACTTCAGGGCTCCAAGACACACACGTAAACAGGCATTCTGCACAGCATCCAATCCTTTCAAACTTGTTTTCGATGCCGAATCATACACGATTGACCCATAATCTACTTTAGACCTAACCAGGGCTTTATATATCATTAGCAAAGACTTCCTATCAGCTCCCCATTTATTACCAGCAATGCACTTTAATAAATTTAGTGCTTTTTGACATTTATTTTTTAACTGACCAATGTGGTCTTTCCAATTAAGTCTACAATCAAAGAGTAGACCAAGAAATCTAGCAGAATTTTGAATGGGTATTGGGTGGTTATCTAAAGTTAGTCTGATATTTGGTATCTTTCTATGTGAAAAAATTACCCCAATACTCTTTCTAATGGAAAACTTAAAACCCCACTGGAGGCCCCAGTTATGAATCATATCCAATGCGAGTTGGATACGATTTGCCGAGAACTCTGCATTGTTGCTGGAATGCCACAATGCACAATCATCGGCGTACAGTGAGTATTTAAGATTTCGAGGGGGAGCTGGTAGGATGTCATTAATCATACATAGAAATAATGTTGGCGACAAGACACTTCCTTGTGGGACCCCGTTTGCCTGGACAAAAATGTCCGAAAAAGTGACATTGTCGGCATAAAGTTTGACAGAGAACGTTCTGTCAGATATGAAATTTTGAATAAAACAAGGCAAGTTTCCACGTAATCCGAAAGCATAAAGTTTTCTGAGTAGGCCATATCGCCATGTCATGTCGTAGGCTTTTTCTATATCTAAAAATACTGAAATCAAAAAATCTTTTTTGGCAATTGCCTCTTGAATATGACTTTCCAGCTTTACTAGTTGATCGAGAGTTTGGCGTCCCTTTCGGAAGCCGCACTGCTCGTCAACTAGTAAATTACTGCTATTTAAAAAATGCAATAGCCTACTGTTAACAATTCTTTCCATGACCTTGCATAAGCAACTTGTCAACGCAATTGGTCGGTAGAGATGGCAGTTCTGGGATTACCCCCTCCTTTCAATACAGGAATGATGTGGGCAAAGTGCCATGAGTTTGGAAAAGTGTGGCTTTTCCAAATTTCATTGTACACTTCTAGCAACTTAATCATGTCATCATGATTAAGATGCTTCATCATCTCATATCGAATCTCATCGGGGCCCGGGGATGTTCCTCTACAGGCTTCTAGGGCTCGGACAAGCTCATTCATAGTTAGGTCTTTATTATAATCAAAGTCATCTCCTGTGGCAAAGTGAATAGGTTGCAGCTCAGCGGCTTCCTTGGTGGGCAGGAAAGCAGGATGGTAGTTTGCCGAGCTGCTTGTATAAGAGAACTGCCTGGCGAGTACATTAGCAATGTCTTTTGGTGAATCGAAATTTGTTCCCTCGTGGATGATGTTTTTAATTTTGCAGGATGTTTTGTTTTTATTAATTTTTTTGACAGTGGACCAAACCTCTGATATTTTTGTATTACTATTTATTGTAGAGACAAAGCTACGCCAGGAGTCTCTTTTAGCTTGTCTAATTACTCTACGAGCCCTAGCTCTTGCTTGTTTGTAATTGCAAAAGTTCTCATTAGTGATGTTATTTTGGAAAAGCCTGTAGGCCTTATTGCGTCGGCACAGCGCCCTGCGGCAATCTGGTGTCCACCATGGAACTCTATGCTTAACGCTATCTGTCGAAGTTTTAGGAATGGATAGCAAGGCTGCTTCTAAAATCGAATTCTGAATATTATTTACTTTATCATCAATGGTTTCTCCAACAAGTTCGAGCTTGACGCTCCTTGTGAAGGCGACCCAGTCTGCTCTTTTTACGTTAAATTTAGGCGCTGAAGGCGTTCTTGCTGTGTCGCATGAATATTTAATCAAAATAGGAAGATGATCGCTTCCCAACGAGTCGTCAATGGTGTGCCACAGGCACTTGGCTGCTACTGATGATGAGACCAGTGATAAGTCTATAAAGCTCAAATTCCCGGTATTATCGTCTACCCGTGTTGGGCTACCATCGTTCAGAAGGACTAAATCAGAGTCGTTAATCAGCTTAACTACTTGCTCACCTCTACCATCCGCCCGCAGGGAACCCCATAATGTATGATGAGCATTAAAATCACCTAGAATTACTTTATTTTGTGGCAGACTATCCTGAAGAGCAAAGAGCTCATCATAAATTACCACTTTATCAGGGGGACAATAAACCGAACATGTAGCCAGATACGTGTTATTGATTTTTACTTTGCATGCGACAACCTCCAAAGTAGAATCAATAATCACTTCTGTAAAAGGGAGGCTTTGGTGGATGTACATGGCGACTCCGCCTCCACCCCTACCCTCACGATCCTTCCGACACAAATGGTAGTTTCTGAGTGATACGACCTCGTCGCAGACGAGGTTGTTTAAGTGTGTTTCTTGTAAGACTATAATATCGGGAGCATAGGACGAGGCTAATAATCTGAGGTCGTTTACTTTAGATCTAATACTTCGACAGTTCCATTGTATAATGGTTAACGCGATGATTACGTTTTATGGGGTTTGGAAGTGCCTTGTCCGCCAGTTTTAATTTTCTTTTTCTGGGAGGGAGGTTCGTCCTCCTCTCCCTCGCTACCCAGGGGCCTCCCATGGGTATTTTTGGAGACAGTAGCCTCCATGTCCTGCGTCTCGCTGCCAGGGAGACGCCCGGTGGAGGATGATCTGCTTCGAGAAGCAGACCAAACACCAGACGAAGTCCTAGCAGGAGCCGCCTGGACGAGAAGGTGCGATCCAGACTGTGTTTTGGTATCATCCTCCTTATGATGCTGCTGCTTTTGCTGGGTTGATTCAGCAATTTGTTGAATTGTATCTTTCAATTCTTTGATTTGACTCATTAATTCCTTGACCGTTTCCTTTAATTCAGCAATTTCTTTATCCTTAGCTGCAAGTTCCTGACTGATGCCGTTTGCACTGGAAGAGTTGTTAGTTGCTGCTGAAGCGTAGGAAGTATTGGGTTTGCTGGTCAAACCTTCAACTTTCCTCTTGGCTTCACGGTAACTAACATCATGTCCTCTCATGTATGCTAATATTTCAGTCTCCTTCTTCAAGCTGCTGCACTCGGCAGAGCCAGATTGATGGGGACCTCCACAGTTAGCACACTTGAGCGAAGTCTCAGTACATACAGCAGTGTCATGATCTCCAGCACATTTACCACAAGTAAATTTATTGGTATCCTTATCATTGCATCGTAATGAGGTGTGTCCAAATTTTTGGCATCTATTACAGCGCATAGGTTTTTGAATGTAAGGTCGCACTTGGACACGTTCATATCCAACCGTGACATACTCAGGAATTTTACTTGAAGCAAAGGTCAAAAAGCACAATCCGGTTTTTGTTCGCACATTCCCGTCTTTCTTGGTCATGCAGTTCACGTCCACTACGCTTTGGTCCTTCATATTTTCCAGAATTTCACTCTCCTCCATTGTCCTCAAATCCCTGCTAAAGATTACTCCCTTGCAGGTATTGGGGCCAATGGGGATAGTTACGTTGACCTTCAAATCATGAATTTGCGTCAGTTTAAGCAAGTCCTTAATCTGGGAGTTGAATTGCACTTTTACAAGGAGGCTACCATCTCGCAATTTCTTGACAAAATCAAAATCGCCGTCCACTTGACCATCAAGGACCTTCTTGATGATGAAGGGGCTCACATTCAAAAGCGATTGATTTTCATTCACGCATTTGACAGTCAGATACCTTGCATTCTGTGGAGGGATTGAAAAAAAAACGTCGTTCTCGTTTGTCAGCAGTAGGGGTTCCGTTGTTCAAGGTCGCATTAGTCTTAGAGGAGTCATGGGTCGTCCCCCCTCCTTGAGGAGGAGGAGGGTTAGCCGAGGAATCGCACATGCTGGGTATCGGACCGAGTCCGACCCCTGGGCCCGTGCCCGTTGTCCTGAAG
>NC_061851.1:33276758-33281758 GCF_019202785.1 Penaeus chinensis | reverse complement strand
TGTATATATGTATATATATACATATATATTATATATGTATGTATATATGAGCTGTCGTACTCAATGTTAGAAGTTCACGTGTGTGCATATATATATACATATATATATATATATATATATATATATATATATATATATGTGTGTGTGTGTGTGTGTGTGTGTGTGTGTGTGTGTGTGTGTATGTATATATATTATACATGCAGATACATATATCATATATGTATGTATATATGAGCTGTCGTACTCAATTTTAGAAGTTCGTGTATGTATATGTATATATGTGTGTGTGTATGTGTGTGTGTGTGTGTGTGTGTGTGTGTGTGTGTGTGTGTGTGTGTGTGTGTGTGTGTGTGTGTGTGCGTGTGTGTGTGTGTGTGTGCGCGCGCGCGTATATGTATATATATGTATATATATGTATATAATATATACATACATGCATGCATACATACATATATACACATGCACACACATACATGGATAAATATATATATATATATATATATATGTATATACATATATATTATATATGTATGTATATATGAGCTGTCGTACTCAATTTTAGATGTCTGCGTCCCTCTCTGACTCCTCTGAGAACATCCTCGTGCGCGTGCGTAACAACCTGCAATAGAGCCACATTTCCGCGGCCTCTATATTGCACCGAATTTCAGGCGTCAGTACTCAGGACACGCAACCATACAAGAGTCAGCCAGACAAAGTTTTAACGAGTCTGATTTCCACGTGCATTGAGAGCTTGCTGTTGTCTGGATGTTCCGAAGTTTGGAGAAGGCATCTTTTGTCAGTCCGACTCTGCGTCTGATTTCCTTCTTGCAACGAGGGTCTGAGGTGACAAGTACTTCTCAATAACTGAAGGAGACCTGTTGGATTTCCACTTCTCCTTGTTTTAGTGGACAAGTTGAAAGGACCTCCGAGTTTGAAATTACCATACATTTTGTTTTCTTGCTATGGACATAGAGGCCAGTGTTCGCTTGCTTCCACAGCAGTATCCAAAAGATTTAGAGGTCATATACAGATGTAGCCCTGAGAACTGTACCATCTGCATAACGTAAATTGTTGATTTTGCAACCACTGATAACGATTCCATCCTGGCGATCTTCAATTTCCAGCAGGATAACTTCAGAGTACAAATTCAAGAGGTCAGGTGACATCACGCAACCCTGTCGGACACCTTGCTTGATGGGGACCAGTTAGCTGCTCCATCGGATAGGCGAACTGCGACAAGTTGGTCTTGGTATACTGATTGAATTAGCCTCATATCTTCATCATCTATCCGGATATTTCCAAGGATTTTGAACAATTCTAAATGCCGGATCTTATCAAAAGCTTTTTGATAGTCAATGAAAACCAGGTAGATGTTTTTCTGGTGTTGGGGATGGCTCTCTCGGCTCGTACCTTTATCCTTCATAAACCCAAACTAGGTATCTGGTATTCAGTTAGGAGCTACCATCTGATCCTCTGTAGGATGATTCATCAGCAGTTTTAAGAATAGGCGACATTAAACTAACTGTGCGATGTTGTGAGCACTTAAGTGTTCCTGGAACTTTCGGTAGAGCAATGAATACTGATTTCAGGATTTCATTAGGTAATTTGCCTGTTTCATAGATATCATTTAGGAAGATCTAGATGAGATCAATACCTCTTTCTGCTATGGTCCTGAGCATTTCAGTGTATATGCCATCAGGACCAGCTTTCCTGGATTTCATTTGCTGTAGGGACCAGCGCACTTCTGACTTCAGAATTGGTAGACCAGATGTGACAGCTTCCAGGACTAGATCTTTTGGCTCTTGTTCATTGTGAAAATGCTCTTGAATATACTGACATCCTCGGTCTCGTGGAGAATCTCTCTCATCCTTTAAAACATCTTTGGGATTACAACTGAAATTCTTAACTTCATCACTTTGCTTCTACAGCCACATCTCCTCGGCTTCCTTACATTTCTCTTTGTAAATACTGCTTATCAGTTCATGTTGCTGCTGCTGCTTGGATGTTCTCAGTGAAGGCACCAAAACGATTGTCAATGTCATTGTTAGGAACCTCAGGCAGATTGAAAAAAAAAAAAATTGTTTAAAGTTTTCTCACACCTCTTGGTCGGTCTGCAGTACAATGAGTTCAAATTTGGGGGTAATATTCAATGTTGATTGCGTTTCGGTGTCTTGAACTGATCATAATACAGTCCATTTCATTTCTGGCTCTATGACCAGGACTATTCCTTGTATATCGTCATCTGGTGTTTGTGATGACCAGATTTTTCTCCTTATACCAATCCACAAGTCTATCTCCACATTCACTCCGTTCCCCCAAACCATGCAATCCAACAGTTTTCCCATATCTCAGCGAGATATGGGAAAACTTTAGCATTTGAGTCACCCATGACAGTCATGATTTTGTTTGACTTACATGATGGGAATAGTTAATTAAGAGAGTTGAAGAAGCTGTCGATTTGTTGGTCTTCATTTACATTTACTAGCTTTGATTTGACTCGAAGTATACTTTTTTTTTTCTTTTTTTTTTTGGGGGGGGGGGGGACAGAACAGATTTTGAAAGGCTTTTGTCACGGGCTAATCCATGTTTGTGTTCTTGACCTCCTGAAAAGAGAACTCTTTTCTGGTCCTTCATAAAGTCACTAGCATTGGGACATTTGACTTCTCACGAACCTAACCTCTGGAAATTCATTATGTCTATCTCGGGGAGAACATTGTCCAAATTTCCAGTTTGGTATAAACTACGAATGTTCCATGTTCTGATCTTGGATACTTTTGGTCTAAACCTTTTGGTCGATATGATCTTTGTGTTTGTTGGCTGGTCTAGAGTTGCAGGTTGACGATTGCAGGTACCAGGCGCGGATTCTACAAGACAACCTTGTGAGGCCCTGTTTACGCCGGATTGGTTATTTTCACTGTTCCTGCTTGACATCATGGGTCTGGGGTGGCTGACCCACATTCCTTCCCTAGGGGAGTAGTTAGTTAGTTAATCATTGCTGGTGATTCCCAACCCACTATATATATATAGATAGATAACCAATAAAAATGCATCATAGTCTTTCATTCATTTGATACACTTCTGATATAAAGTAAACAATCACAACTGGTTTTATACTGGTTCATTTCGGCTTAACGAATGTAGGAAAGATGGGTATATGTAGAAAACTGATAGGAATGTCAATAACAGAAGAGTATTTTTAAATTTTATGGAAAATGTTTACACTTTTACACTAGGAATGGTATGTTGTAGCAGTAGCAAATAACGGGACTATTATTTTTGTTAATAACAAGAATATTTCACATTGTATTTTGCACTGCGTAGCCAAAATCAGATATAATATTTCCATGTTATCATATACAATAAATTTCGAGATTAATGCACTAATTACATCAGATTAGCATAAAAAGAAAAACAAGCGAACAAAATGACATTTCGATCTCTCATTCTGTCAGTTTTGGAGCACAAACATGAACTTTTAAACTGAATGCCCTAGAAAATATATAATTGAAAACACACACACACACACATACATATATAAATATGCAGGCATGTATATGTATATATAAATGTATGTATGTATATATGTACATACATATATATACATATATACATACATATATATAAGCATATATACATACATATATACATATATGTACAGCTGTATAAATATATATGTATATATGTATATATACATATATATAAATATACAAAATATATGTGTATTTGTATATATAATATGCATATATCTATCTATCTATCTACCTATCTATCTATCTATATATATATATTTGTCCTGGGTATGACCGTAAACTGCATCCAGTGATGAGACTCTAGTTAGGGAGATCTAAAGTTTTGGGGAAAGTGGAGCTGCCCCTTAATCATCACTGCTCCCAGGTCCTCTCTCACCTACAGAAGTAGCACTTGTAAGATATGGGGTTACATATCCTAATGTTGGGCAGCAGTAACTGGCGGAAGAACCGTTTCGATGGTCAACGGTAGATCCAAGGATAACAGTAGACAGGTCATTTATCCTGACTTTGGTTGCTGTTCTGTGGGTGGAGTAGTTCTGGGGGCCTGCTTCACCTATTAGCCTCTTTGTACAACCAGCAACTAGTTGCCAACCGGAGATGATACTTGATAACATATATATATATATATACATACACGCTCACATATGTATCTGTATGTATGTATATGTATGTATGCATGTACACATATGCACAAGGGTATTGTAGAGAGGAATAATAAGTATAACAGTTTTAATAACATTTACAATGCAGGATTCGCTGCTCTAGCCGGCGGTGGCAGCGGACTTGTGATTGGCTACATGGTGCGTCTTGATGTCTGTTCCTCCCACGATGAAAATAGTGAATCCTTTCTTACTTGCAGGACCTTGCCCTCCGGTCTTCGCGACGCCCTTCGGTGTGTTGTTAGCGCCGTCCGGGACGATGAGGAGATACGGAAGGCCCTCAGCAGATGGACCTAACGAGCTGGCCATGGCGTCCGCGAGGTTGAGGATCAGCATGGAGTTCTGAGGGTTTGTCGCGAACGGATCTTTGGTTATGGCAGCGGCATTTGGAAGGGGGACGGAGGGAGATGGTGGCAGGGAAGGGGAAGGGGAAGGGGCAGCCTGTTGGATTGGCGGACTTTGCTTCAAGGTGGCAGGTGGAGTTTGTTCTATTTTGGAAGGGGCAGTTTGTTGAAAAGTGGCAGGTGGAGTCTGTTGAAAATTGGCAGGTGGAGTTTGTTGAAAAGTGGTAGGTGGAGTCTGTTGAAAATTGGCAGGTGGATTTTGTTGAAAAGTGGCAGATGGAGTTTGTTGAAAAGTGGCAGGTGGAGTTTGTTGAAAAGTGGCAGTTGGAGTCTGTTGAAAATTTGCAGGTGGAGTTTGTTGAAAGGTAGCAGGGGCAGCCTGTTTAAAAGTGGCAGTTGGAGTTTGTTGAAAAGTGGCGGGTGGAGTTTGTTGAAAATTGGCAGGTGGAGTTTGTTGAAAGGTAGTA
>NC_061851.1:33256758-33259258 GCF_019202785.1 Penaeus chinensis | reverse complement strand
TATGATAATAATAATAATAATAGTAATAATAATAATATTAATAATGACATTTATGATAATAGCAATGATATCAATAACAATCATAACAATAATGATATAATGATGATAAAAATTAAAATTTTCATAAAAATAATAATGATAACAATGATAATAATGATAATAAATATTAGTAATAAAAGTAATAATGTATTTGTGAATATTTTATGTGTATGTACTCATACAAAACAATATACGTATGTATATAAATATATACATACATACATAAATATATATATTTGTATATTTGTGTGTATATATATATGTATATATATATATATATATATATATATATATGTATACACACACACACACACACACACACACACACATATATATATATATATATATATATATATATATATATAAAATATATGAATGAGAATGAATATTTTCACAATACAAGAGATGTATTTGACCGGTTTCGATTCTATCTTCGTCAGAAATACATCATGTATTTCTGACGAAGATAGAATCGAAACCGGTCAAATACATCTCATGTATTCTGAAGATATTCATTCTCATTCATACCTTCTCTACATTTGTCAACATGAATGCGGTTCATATATATATATATATATATATATATATATATATATATATATTTATATTAGCATTACGATCATTATTATCATTATAAACATCTCCATTGTTATCAGTTTTAGAAATGGTGCAAAAGAAAAAACGAAAAAACTCAAAGAATGCCATTTAATCTCAAGACGCATCACAAACACTGTATATGAAGACAACTTAAAAGCAACAGTGACTAGATGGGCGGTTGACGTTTATATTTTCATAACACTTTTTTCATGAAATATCGTTCGTTTCGGCAGCTTGTTCGCATGATTTTTTTAAACTATTGTGTTTACGTGTTTACCTATCAAATGATATTTAAGATTGTGTTCTTGGGTGTTCATTTATTAAAAGAGTACGTATACATATATTTGTTCAGTTATTCATGAGATGTATTCATATACCGTTTTATAAGAATGCCTTTTCCATACATTAAATATATTTCTATATTGCTGGCCCTATAATGAGGTGATTGTAAATCTTGTTCATAGAAATTCGGTATATTTACTTATCGTTCTTTTTTTTCTTGTTTTTGTCTCGCTGTATTATTATTGTTCACATTATCAATAAATATGTATGTACGCTCATGAGTGCATTGTCCAGCGCTCATTGAAAAACTCCTTAAGTAGCCTGTTTTATCCGGGAATCATTTACCTTGCAACTGACATTTACTTTAACGAAAATAAATTCATGTATTACAATCCATGTAAACAGTTCTATAAAAGAATTACTAGTATAATTCCTTTGTCATGATTATTATCAATAACATTTCATCGGTATAATTTCAGTATTATCATATGTTCAATATTATCATTATGAACATCCTCATTGTTATCAATTTTAGAAACGATGCTAAGAGTATGCTCTTTGGAATCACAAACTCAGGAACTGAGTAAAATTTCAATAAGGAAAAAAGTGTTATTTCATCACATTCCAGCCCTTTCTGAAAGGTAAACTATCAAACACACACACAGCCACTCTCTCTTTCTCTCCCCCCCCCCCCCCCACACACACACGAACACTGATGAAATGTTATTGATAATAATAATTATAACATAAGTAATACTAGTAAAATTGATTATTACAAAATCAGTGATGATCATAGTTCAAAACAATAACGATAATGATAATGATATTAATAATAATGACTGTACTACTATTATCATTACTTCTACTACTCTAATATTAATGAATGATAATGATATTAATATCAATATACTTATGTATATAGAAGTATACATATATATAAATCTAAACAAAATTTTTAAAAAATAAAAGAATGAGATGGATAGACATAATAAACGCCGATAAATGACCTATCAAAAAGTTATTTAATTAGGGTACAGAATACATCAAAGCAAAATCCGGTCTGCTACCACGTTCCTGATTACCTTATTTCAATTCCCGAAGCATTCAGTTATCATTACAGAAGAGAAATTGAAAACCACTGGGGGAGGTAGACTTAGAAATAATAATTACCTGACAATCATATGAGGTGTGACTGATTAAAGGTGTCTTTCAATGAATGATCGATGGGTGACTGGAAGTTAGTGTGTGCGTGTGTTTGTGGTGTGTGTGTGTGTGTGTGTGTGTGTGTGTGTGTGTGTGTGTGCATGCGGGTGTGGGTGTGTGTGTGTGTGTTTTTGCGGTGTGTATGTGTGTGTGTGTGCGTGTTCGTTTGTGTGTATGTGCATGTATATGTTATTATATATATATGTGTATGTGTCAACGTATATCTTGAAAGAGCATATGAGACTTGCGTGAGACTCAACCATTCCCTTCTCTCCCGCCTAATCTCGCTGTATCGACGGACAGGTTAACACCCTTCTTTGGATCATAAATGAAAGACAAAAACGAAAAAAAACCATTAGTGGAGCCCCTCTCACTTCAG
>NC_061851.1:33234258-33239258 GCF_019202785.1 Penaeus chinensis | reverse complement strand
CCTCGACAACACCCGTTTTCTCTTATAATCGTGTACTGTGAAATTCTTTGTATTATTTTAGTTAACTTTCCTTCTTCTTCTTCTTTAATTAATACGTTACCACCAAAATTATCACCAGCATCATTATTCACGTCCTCCTCCCCCTCAACATCATTGATAATCACCTTTATTATAATTTCCATCAAATCACTCCAGTATCGACAAGTATTGCACTATCATCGCCGCGTTTCTCATTGTACATAATTATCATATCTTCGCAACCATTACATTCTTTCTAAAAGGTTGCACTTCAAGGCTGTGCTGATGCTGGTTGCCTTACATTGCATCTTCTCTCGATCTCAGATCTTTTGTCAACATTGCATCTTCCTTTAAGTAAGCCAGTTATCCGATACATCATTAAGGTCTTAAAAAATCGCTATATCTTTAATAACCAGATTGTGTATTGAAAGTATGGTGGAGGAATTCTTGCTTCTAATAGCCACAATTCCTTAATTCCATTCCTTGTTAATGATAATGGTAAACGTTCCATTAGCATCTGAAATGCAATTCACTTGATTAACATGCATAACGTATATACTAAATTATTCGGGTGAGCTCCGAATTAAGAAGATCCTTTTTTTTTATTATACTGACAACTCTAATTCCGGTTTCATTTTTTACACTTATCTAACACACGTGTGTGTGTGTGTGTGTGTGTGTGTGTGTGTGTGTGTGTGTGTGTGTGTGTGTGTGTGTGTGTGTGTGTGTGTGTGCGTGTGTTTCTGTTTCAGTTTTTGTGTCTTTGTCTATGTCTGTGTCAGTGTCATGTCAGTTTTTGTGTGTAAGCATGTTCGTATAAGAATACATACTCTACAGGCAAAACAATATAACAACCATTTTTTAGCAGGCAGTGTATAGACCTCTCCGACGGGCCAAGCATCCACAAAAGAGCGTATACTTGCTACCACTCCCCGTACAGAGCAATGCTCCGGCAGACGTGGAGCCCAACGCTTATGCATGCCGACAGTAACCTCAGTGTAAAATAGCAAACGTGCTTCTGCCACATGGTAATAGAGACACGTAATCCACAGACACAAACAACGTGGCCACATGTATTCACTTTCCCACACATTGGCTCGAGTAGCCTTTTGGAGGCGGTTAATGCTATTGCTCAACAATTCCGAAATATTGCAAATGTACACTAACTGACGTAATTTGCTGCCTGATATCATATCTAATTGCGTCCCGGGAAATATGTTACCTCACAGTACTTGGGGTGACCCTATCGTGCCGAGGGTATTAAATGCCCAGGGAAGCATCCGGAGATCTAGAATGAAGCAGTAACCATAACAACGGAGAATGTTGCCAATCAGCCGAGTTTTCTGCTAAATCTAGCGAATTCAAATGTCAATCTGGCGGGGGAAAAAAATCAGAAATCCGCAAGAGTAACTAACGAATGATCTTATCAAATCTAGCAGGATTTTTTTCATAGAGCTTTACCTATAATCTGGCGGATTTTGGAAGATATAACTAGCAACACTGATAGCAGAGAAGTGACGTCAATTGTCTGAGTATTGTCCAACTGGAATCTGGTTCTGACCTTCCCCTCTCACTTGCCCGTTATGAATCACATTTTCTCTTTTAATATCCAGGCATAGTTATGCCAATCCATCTGCTGGAAAATCTAGTATCCAGACACATGACAAATGTTAAAATAAAAAAAAATGTGAAGATACTTATAGGCTTTTCTTACTTGTCATAATTCTTTACATAATAATCCAACTCTTAGTATAGTATTAGTCATAAGCACATACACCTGATAAAAAAAAATTGCAAGCTTTACTTAATACCCTATACGTTTGCAAACTCTTTGTTACATGATCTTGATGATAACTGCAGTCAACAAGCGATAATCATTTCACAACAAAATATCAATAAGAGTAACTTCGACACAATTCTTTCTTACGGAATGTTCATTATAGCTTGAATGATGCAAGATCTTTTTTAATACAAAATTCGAAGAACAGAAGTGTAATAAAACATTAGCAGTTATTACATGCACAATCACAGCTGAATATTAAAAGCTTATGTAACGTTTTATTAGTTAGGAATGAGCCAGTGTTTATATCGATTATTATTAACAATAAGAGCGAGACAGAGAGGGAAAAGATGCAATTATGGTGCTAAGAGCAATAACTAAAATGATATAAAAAAATTGCAATGAAAATAATAATGATTACATCCATATCAATGAAAATTTATTGAAGCACTGATGACATTCATATAGATTATGAATATCATTATTTTGTTAATTTTCAAAGATGAGGCCGATTATAAACATAAAAGCATAAATGGTGAAATAGGTGAAACATAAAGCAAGGAATATGATGATGATGATTATCAAAAATAATGTATTACACCTTAATGATTTGTGATAATCATAGTGAAAATAATAATATTCTGATACTGATAATAATGATTATTACGATTATGGTCATCATGAGGATAATGAAGAGAGACGAGGATGGTAGCAATAACAATAAGAATGATAATAATGACTGACGATAATAAAAATACTACCACTTAATTGATAATTATAATGATAGATATTGATAATAATATTGATAATGATGCTTATATATTAATAATGATTATAATGATAATAATGAATGATAGATATGATCATTATGATGATGATAATGATAATAGTAAATATACAAACAACAATAAAATAATAATAATAATAATAACAATATTGATGATAATACAGTAATAACAATAATAATGATAATGATATTGTTGATCATAATCATAATGAAGATGCTAATAATAGTAATGAAGATGATAATAATGGTAATGATAATAACAGTTATAATAATGCTAATGATAATAATAATAATGATAATAATAATAATAATAATTAGTATTATTATCATAATCATTGTTGTGGTTGTTGTTAGTGGTGATGATAATACCAGTAATGATAATAATGATGATGATGATGATGAGGAGGAGGAGGAAAGGGAGAGTATAGTGATGAGATATAGCAACTATGAAAATTTTGTCAAGCTGCCATAAGGGTTTTGATGATAAAAGTTATTTTAATGGTAGTAAAAATCAAATGGAATATAAAGATAAAAGTAGTAATAATAGCTGAGTAATCTTGGCGTTATTAGAAATGGAACAGTACGTGGGTTTCATCTACAAGACAATCACTCTACTAAAATACAAGTTTATTCTTTTGTTTCAGTTTCATATCTAGTCATTCTACGCAGTTATTCACAACGGAGACTCTTCCTCCCATAAGTAAAGTCATGGTTCTGAAGTCCTTACTCATCCCTGGAACCTTGAAGTTTTCCGATTTACTTCATTCACGAGACAAATTAAGATCAAGCCGGAGTGTAAATCTATTCGTCCTTCGTTTTGAGATACACCGGCGGCCCTGACCAAGCTGACCCTCCTAAGCCAAGATTTCAGCGTTTAGATCGTTATATTTAGCGCTTTTAGACAGAATCGAGATAGCTTTGTCTCTGATATTACATTCCTGTTGGTAAAAAAACAAAAACATGACGCAGCAGTAGGAGAGTAAATCTACCTGAGGGAAGGAGTGAGACAAGTGAAGCAAATTCCACTATTCTCTATAATAGTTCTTACGTCTTCATGGAGAGTACCAACTATTCAGTTATTCTTAACCATCCATTTACCTATCTATTCATCTTAAAACAATAAATGACAACACTTTTCCCCAAGGATAGGCGGCGCCCTTGATCTCCTGTTTATTCATCCAATCCTCAGGGCCGCCGACCTCTCTCTGCACATATCCTTTCTGTCGGGGCTGTGGATTTCCCCTTTAAAATAGTCGAATTCCATATCGCTTATCTCGATGCTTAGATTGATTTGGGGGGAAGGCCTTTATGAACGGTCAGGATTGCATTATATTGGAGGATTTTCCACTAGTTAGATAGAATAAATCACTCATTTACTTGATATTAATAAGTGTGAGAGCGATTTCTTTTTTTTTATCATTTTGTAAAGTAGGATTGTAAATAATGCCATCATTAGTAATATAAGGGTATTTGCACGTATATCGCAACAGTTTAAATGTGTGTATGTGTGTATGTGTGCCTGTGTGTCTGTGTGTGTGTGTGTGTGTGCATGTGTGTATATATATATATATATATATATATATATATATACATATACATGTGTATATATATACATATACATGTGTGTGTGTGTATACATATATGTGTGTGCGTGTGTATGTGTGTGTGTGTGTGTGTGTGTGTGTGTGTGTGTGTGTGTGTGTGTGTGCGTGTGTGTGTGTGTGCACTGCGACAGAGAAAATTGTCAACAGCATCGGGCATTCAACCTATCCAAGGTCAAGGTGCGGACAACGAGTGGGAGGTCACAGTTGTCAGCTGTTTCATCAGCTTATGTCTGATATATATATATATATATATATATATATATATATATATACTCTTTAGTTTCTTTGGGGTATTTATTTCTGACGAAGATATAATCGAAAACGGTCAAATACATTTCTTGTATTGTGAAGATATTCATTCTCATTCATACCTTTTCTACATTTGTCAATATAAGTACGGTTCGTACATATATATATATATATATATATATATATATATGTATATATATGTGTGTGTGTGTGTGTGTGTGTGTGTGTGTGTGTGTGTGTGTGTGTGTGTGTAAGTATATATATATATATATATATATATATATATATATATATATATATATATATATATGTATGTATATATATTGACACCATTTTGTATAAATTACCTAGTATAGTAATACAGTGTAACTGTTATCGTCTCATCTCTCTATGATAATAGGATTATTGTTGGCGTTATTCTGAGTTTATTTCAAAGTGTCTTACATTCCATTTGGTGCATTTCTCTCCCTCTCTCTAACTCTCTCTCTCTCTCTCTCTATCTATCTATCTATCTATCTATCTATCTATCTATCTCTCTCTCTCGCTGTCATTATTGTCGTTA
>NC_061851.1:33221758-33226758 GCF_019202785.1 Penaeus chinensis | reverse complement strand
TGTGTGTGTGTGTGTGTGTGTCTGTTTATAAATGTATTAGTATATGTATATATATACATATATATGTATATATATATGTGTATATACATATGTGTATATGTATGTATGTATATGCGTACATATGTTTTATATATATATATATATATATATATATATATATAGAGAGAGAGAGAGAGAGAGAGAGAGAGAGAGAGAGAGAGAGAGAGAGAGATGTGTGTGTGTCTGTGTGTGTTTATATATGTATGCATATATGTATGTATATATATACATACACACATGTTTATATATATATACATATACATATACAAATATATATATGTATATATATATATTATATATATTATATATATGCATATATGTATATATGAATATATATAAATATATGTGTATTATATAGAAGCACAGTTTGTGCGAATGTTTATATCACATCTAATCACCAACAATGCTCTTTCTACGCTACGCATTGACGGGAGCAAACCAGCTCCTTATCTCCTTATCTTAGGTGTGTCATAAACTCACCATGGACCCGCGCCTGATGATAATGCCAGTAACGTCGCACTCACACACGCATGAACGTAAACAAATACATGCGCGTAGATAAATTCTTGCCTGTCGCACTACCCAATCACGGTTATCTGTCAGCCTTAGGTGAAGCGCCGGGATTCGCGAAAAGCTTCACTGATTTGTCTTAAAGGTTCATTATCTCGAAAAGACATCGGCTCCTAGGCTTTTCGGTTGTCCACTTATAAAATGGAACGAAAAGAAATTAAACTGCTATTAGTATTATGATTTTTTGTTTGTTTGTTTGTTTGCTTTGTTAATAGATTTAGAGCCATGCAAATCCACAGGAACGGAGTGTATTCAAGGTGGCAGATATTCGTATGTCAAAGTTATTGTCTTCATTTACATACGCCCGACCCCGTGTATTTCGGTGTACACTCCCCCTCTTGCATTCTCTCTTCCTTCCCTACTCTCTTTCCGCAACCCACCCCCTCTGGTTTCTTTCTCTCCTCTCATCTTATCTTATTTCTCTCTCTCTCTCTCTCTCTCTCTCTCTCTCTCTCTCTCTCTCTCTCTCTCTCTCTCTCTCTCTCTCTCTCTCTCTCTCTCTCTCTCTCTCTCTCTCTCTCTCTCTCTCTCTCTCTCTCTCTCTCTCTCTCTCTCTCTCTCTCTCTGCTCCAGTACTGCTCCTTCCTACTTCCCTTCCCTTCCTTCGGCTCCCTTTCCTTGTTGCCCCTCTTCCTTCTTCCCCCCCCCCCACCTTCTCCCTTCCTCCTTTTCCCTTCCTTCTCCCCCCCTTCTCCTCTCCCCCTCTCTCTTTCTCCCTCCCACCCCTCCCCTACTCCCCTCTCCCTTTTTCCCTACTCTCTTTTCCCAACCCACCCCCTCTGGTTTCCTTTTTTCCCTGTCATCTTATCTTATTTCTCTCTCTCTCTCTCTCTCTCTCTCTCTCTCTCTCTCTCTCTCTCTCTCTCTCTCTCTCTCTCTCTCTCTCTCTCTCTGCTCCAGCTCTGCTCCTTCCTACTTCCCTTCCATTCCTTCGTCTCCCTTTCCTTGTTGCCCCTCTTCCTTCGCCCCCCCCCCCACCTTCTCCCTTCCTCCTTTTCCCTTCCTTCTCCCCCCCTTCTCCTCTGCCCCTCTCTCTTTCTCCCTCCCACCCCTCCCCTACTCCCCTCTTCCTTTTTCCCTTCCCCCTTCCCCTTCCCCCCTCCCCTTCCTCCATCCCATCCCCACGCTGCCTTTTCTTCCCCGAGGGCGGCCAGCATAAGCATCAGGAATTCGCTCGAGAGGTCCCGTTATAGCTGGAAATAAACTGCACGCCCAAAGTACCCTATTTCCGTGAGGGCGGAGAAGCGACGGGTTTCCTCATACTGATGTTGGAATACATGTAGGGCGGGGTGGGGAGGGGGTGGGTGGGGTGGGTAGGGGGTCGGGGTTGTTATTGGCGTGCGCGATTAGATATTCGCTCGTTTCCCTACATTTCTTTCCGTGTATAGCATGTCGATGAATACATAGGTAGAGAAGTAGGTTGGTAGGTAGGTATAACTATCTATCCATCTACACACACACACACACACACACACACACACACACACACACATATATATATATATATATATATATATATGTATATGTATATGTATATATAGAGAGAGAAAGAGTGAGAGAGAGAGAGAGATACAAAGAGACAGAGAGTGCGTGCGTCTGTGTGTGTGTGTGTGTGTGTGTATGTGTGTGTGTGTGTGTGTGTGTGTGTGCATGTATGTGTATGCATGCACGAATACATGCATACATAAATGTATGTAAATCTCATTTACTCATATTAACACACATTCCAAAAGAAGGAAAAAAAACACTCCTTCAGGTCCCCGCACACTCAAGTTCGTCCCAACTAACAGAATTCTAAAGAATCTTATTCACGAGATCTTACTGAAAGCTAACAAACTAAAGTTAACAAAGCAGATTCTAATAAACTGAAACTAAAACATCGAAGCAAAACAAAACAGAAACTAACAAAATAGAAACTATAACAACACATTAACGGAAAAGAACCTAACACACTGAAACTACCACAGTAGAACTTAACCCACTGAAACTACCACAGCAGAACCTAACACATGAAACTTCCAAAGTAAAACCTTACACACTGAAACTACCACAACAGAACCTAACAGTGAAACTACCACAGCAGAACCTAACACACTGAAACTACCACAACATAACCTAACACTCTGAAACTACCACACCAGAACTTACCACACTGAAACTACCACAGTAGAACTTACCACACTGAAACCACCACAGCAGAACCTAACACTGAAACTACCACAACAGAACCTAACAGTGAAACTACCACAACAGAACCTAACACTCTGAAACTACCACAGCAGAACTTAACCCACTGAAACTACCACAGCAGAAGCCAGGTCCCACCACCCCAGCCTACACCATTGCCCGACCTTCCACGGCCTTTGAACACATTGCTGTCTCTTTCAAGGTCGTTTCTCCCAGGACGCGCCAAGGAAGAAAGGCCCAGCGCGCGCATCTTACCTGGAGTACGCACAAAGGTCAACTACCTAGGCCTATTTGCCCGGAGGCTTAACTGTTAAATCCCCTACCCCCCCTCTCTCTCACTAATCCTATCTCTCTTGTCCCTCCTCCTACTTAGTACCCCCCCTCCTCCCCCCTCCCCACCTTCTTTTCCTCTATATTCCCCTTCCCTTCCCTTGTCTCATTTTCTCGGAACTGGAAGAATGTGGTTGATGATTTTATTTTACACGCGTCTTATATATTTTTATTTGGTTTAGTGAACTTTCGTCGTTATCATCATAGCCAGTGTTATGCTTATTATGATGATTATTATGGTCATTATAATTACTGGAGATGATTATCATGATCATTATAATTACTGGAGATGATTATTATGATCATTATAATTATCTGACGGAGCACAGGAATACAAGAGGCATTCCTCTCTCCCTCTACCTTTCGCCTCCCCTCTCCATATTCGCATTCCTCTTCCTCTCCTTTTCCCTCTCTCATTACCTCCCCCTTGGCCTCCCCCCCCCCCCCCTTCCCTCCACCCCCATTCCCAGATCTTCCTTATATGCACTTCTTCCCTACATCTTCCTCTTCATATTTCCCTTCCTCTTCTTCCTTAAACTCCACGACCTCCTTCCTTCCCCTGTTCTCTTCCCTCCCTTTCTCATCCCTCTGTTTTCCACGAACCCTCTCATCTTTCCCCTTCCCTATTCCCCCATCCCCTTTTCCTCTTTAAGTTCTCCTCCGTTTCATCTCTATTTCCCCTTCTCCATCTCACCTTTTCTCTTTAAGCTTCCTTCTCCTCCGTCTTTTTAAGCTTCCTTCTCCTCCGTCTCTTTAAGCTTCCTTCTCCTCCGTTTCTCCCTCCATCTCCCTCCTCCTTCTTTTCCTCCTTCCTTTCCTCCTATCTTCCTATCTTCCTACTTAATATCCCTTCTGTGATAGTCGAGTAAATAATGAATATCTATAAATTAACGGTTCAACTGTACTGTGCTTGCCTCGAAGAAAAAGAATGAGGGTATTAATGATAATGATGATACCATTATCAATAATAATGATAATAGTAATAACAGTATTGATAATAATGATGATAATATTAATGATTATCATTCTTATTATTTTAATTATCATTATCATTTTCTCATTATCATTATCATTATTTTTATCATTATTATAATTATTATTATTGTTATTATTATTACTATTATTTTTATTGTCATTATTATTATTATTATTATTATCATTATTACTATTATCATCATCATCGTCATTACTATTATCATTACTATTACTATAACAATAATCATTATTGCTGTTATTATCATTATCACTATAATTTTCATTATTATTATTATGGACTCCTATTATTATCATTATTATTATCATTATCATTATCATTATTATTATCATTATTATTATCATTATTATTATTATTATCATTCCATCATTATCACTATCATCGTTGTTGTTATTATTATCATTAGCATTATTATTACCATCAGTAGCAGTTGTATTAGTATCATTACTATCAACACCATCAATATTGTTTATTTCATATCTTGATTATCATTATCATTATTTCCACAGTCATAATCACTATCATTTCCTAATTTCCAATGGTTAGGCTTTTTAATTTAAGTCTATCAATCACAATCGATTTCCTCCTCAATCACCTTTGGATCTTACCTTTTCTGAAGTTATATATTTTCTCTCCCTTTTCTTAATCTTACATTTTCTTGCCTTTTATCACGTTCGTTTTTTTTTTTTTTTTCAAGAATCTTGTCTCCGTGTACAGAAGTCGGGGATGACGTCACAGAGCCGTTCTTGAAGACGGGATTCACGCGGATTAGAGTCAGGCGAACGGTACGGGACCCGGATGCCCCCAGTGAGATTTATGAAACGGGGAGAATACAGTGTTTATTTCTCTCTCTCTGTGTTGAAAGTTTCTGTCTACCAGT